>NC_056729.1:1512584481-1512591981 GCF_019279795.1 Protopterus annectens | reverse complement strand
ATCACATAAATGTTCACGAATTCTCTGTATTAATGTGCGGTTAGTCTTGCCTACATAAAATCATGGACAAGCTATGCACGTAGCTAAACACACCACATTGCTACTAGAACAATCAGCATACAAGTTAGGGGCAAAATGTTTAGTAGTAACAGGGTAAATGAAGTGGCATTCAGTAGTAATATAGTTACAGAGCTAGCAGGACGTACAAGGAAACATATCAATACTTTCTGAAAATCTTTTTGGGGAATCATTCCCTTTATAACAAAGTATACCTTACAAGTATTTTCTGTTTTTAAAATAAAACTTTGGCTGTTCACCAACAGTCTGTCTAATCTTGTTGTCAGCTGTTAAGATCAACCAATTCTTTTTAATGATACGACATTCTATGTTACCATTACTAGAATAAAATGGGAACATCCAAACCTTATCTGTTCTATCAACAGTTGTCCTAGTTACCTGCTCAGATGAACCATGTGCTTTTCCATTCATAGAAAAGTTGAGCTTAACTCTTATCAGTCCTATTGCTATAAACCTGACTGACATTAATTTTTATTTCCCATTCTTTATAGCCTCTTTTCAATAAATCTCCTCTTAGACTAGTTATGGCTTTGTTAAATTCATGGTCTCTATTGTTTATCTCAATAATCCAATGCATTGATGCTTCACAACATCCTTATATGTCTATCCTGGGTGCATGCTATTTCTTTGAAGGAAGTTATTCTTCTTGCGGGGCTTTTTATAGACATTAGTAGCAAATCTAAGTCCCTTCGTCTGTGGTATCTTAACATCCAGGAAATTAATTTTCTGGACTGAAAAATTAGCTGCAAATTTAAGAAATGAACTGGTCTTCTCTAGATATTTAATCAGTTTAAATAAGCTCATGCTTGAGCCTTTCCGCAGTAAAAACACATCATCAATAAATATTTTATAGTACTTAATATTCTGCGAGTATATATTATTCTCTGACACTTGCTCTGTCTCCCAGTACACAAGCACCATGTTGGCATAACTATTTGTACAGGGTGTACCCATGACAATGTCTAATTGTTTCAAGTTATATTTAATATCAAAAAGGAAGGCATTATTCTCAAGCACAAGCTCTAAAAGTAAGCCAATCCAATTAATTTGAGTGCTAGAATAATCACTGTTGTGTATCAGAAACTGTCCCATTGACTTAATCCCTATGTCATTAGGAATCACTGTGAACAAGAAACATGCGTCCATAGTGACCATTGTTCATTCACAAGCCTCCTCATCATTCTCTATGCAGTGATATAAAGTTTATAAAAATTGTTTACTATTTTCCTAGACTTAGGAAACTCCCTCCAACACTGATCTCAATTTCTTTTCTATATATAGGGAGCTAGCCTCAGTTAACCAGCTGCATCCAGATACTATTGGTCGCATTGGAGGTTTCATTGGATCTTTGTGAATCTTAGGCATTCCATGCAGGACTGGAATCAATGGATATGCAACAATTACAAAATTAAAAAAAAATATGTGTCATATGAAATCAATCTACACATGAGTACATCATAAATCTGTGTATAAACAAAACAATGGACTAGCAGCATACTAAAAAACAAATAAAAAGAAAAAACACCACTCAGGAATCACGAACCAGAATTTATTACATCCAAAACCACATCAGTTTAAGCACTTTCATTCGCTTTGGTAAGGAACTTCTTCAGAAACTGAGTAAAGTTAATCTTGTTTTTTAATCTTATATCCTAATATCCTAGTGATATTATATACTGTTTTTTGTTTTTTTTTTCTTTTATCACGTCATGTTTACATGTATATCTTGGAATGTTGGCAGCTTTATGATTTTAATGGTAGTAGTTTTAGCAATGGTGTATTTTACTTTAAGGAAAAAAGGGGGCATGTTTTTTGTGCCATTTTTTTAAAATAGTTGTATTTAAGCACTGTTTCCTTTTGGTTTTACTCAGTTTCTGAAGAAGTTCCTTACCAAAGTGAATGAAAGTGCTTAAACTGATGTGTTTTTGGGTGTAATTAATTCTGGTTCATGATTCATGAGTGGCGTTTTTTTCTTTTCATAAATCTGTGTATGTCCATTTTTAATAATCTTATCAACCTGATATTTCTGAATAACAGATTCAGAAATATCAGATTGATAAGATTATTAAAAATGTACATACATAGATTTATGATTTGCTTATGTGTAGACTGATTTCATATGATGCAAATAATTTTTTAATTGTTGAGTATCCCTTGGTTCCAGTACTGCATGGAATGCCTAAACAATTTTTAGAAACTTTATACCATTGAATAGAGAATGATGAGGAGGCTTGTAAATGTACAATGGTCACTATGGACGCATGTTCCTTGTTCACAGTGATTCCTAATGATGTAGGGATTGAGTCAGTGAGACAGTTTCTGATACACAACAGTGATTATTCCAGCACTCAAATTAATTTGATTTGCTTACTTTTAGAGCTTGTGCTTGAGAATAATGTCTTCGTTTTTGATTGCGCATATAACTTGAAACAATTTGGCATTGTCATGTGTACACCCTATGCAAAACATATGCCAACATGGTGCTTGCATACTGGGAGACAGAGCAAGTGTTAGTCAATAATATATACTCTCAGAATATTAAGTACTATAAAAGATTTGTTGATGATGTGTTTTTACTGTGGAAAGGCTCAAGCACAAGCTTATTTGAATTTATTAAATATCTAGAGATGACTACTTCATTTCTTAAATTTACAGCTAATTTTTCAGCCCAGGAAATTAATTTCCTGGATGTTAAGATAACAAAGACAAACTGAGATTTGTTATTAATGTCTATAAGTAGTCCTGCAAGAACAACTTCCTTCATAAAAATAGCATGCACTGAGGATATACTGTACATACAAGAATATTGTGAAAGGTCAATGCATGAGATTATCGAGATTAAACAAAATGGACCATGAGTTTAACAAAGCAATAACTACTCTAAGAGGAGATTTATTGAAAAGAGACTGTAAAGAAAGGGAAATAGAGATGAATGTCAGTCAGGTTTATAGCAATAGGACTGATACAGTTAAGCCCTACTTTTCTATGAATGGTAATGCACTTGGTTCATCTGAGCAGATAATTAGAGCAACCGTTTATAGAAGAGATAAGATTGAGATGTCCCTATTTTATTCTAGTAACATTAATGTAGCATGTGAGATCATTAAAAAGAATTGGCCGATCTTAACAGTCAGTGACAAGATTAGACAGATCATTGGTGAACAGCCGAAGTCTCATTTTAAAAACAGAAAACCCCTGAAACATATACTTTGTTATAAAGGTAATGAGGTCCAGAGGAGAATTTCGGAACATATCGGTGGTTTTCTTGTAGGTCCTGTTCAGCCTGTAACCATATTGCTATTAGATTTCACTTCATTTACCCTGTTACTACTAAACATTTTGTCCCTGACTTGTATGCAGATTGCTCTAGTAGCAATCTGGTGTATTTGGCTACATGCATGGCTTGTCGATGCTTTTATGTAGACAAGACTAACCGCACATTAAGACAGAGAATTTGTGAATATTTATGTGATATATGTAATTCTAAGGACACTAATGTTTTAGCTAGGCATGTACATAGCTTTGATTCTACACATAATTTTAAGTTTATGGTCCTACAATTAGTGAATGTGGGTTTAAGGCTAAGAGACATTGAAAATAGAACAGAGCTGACAGAACTAAGATGGATGATCATGCTACAGGCTAATAGACAATACAACCTTAATGAGAATATACCTTAAAAATGGGTGCTGGAATCTCATTCAGTTAAGTAATTCATTATTTTATTGTACTAATTGTAATTAATTAATGTAACTTAATAGTGATTTGAGTGTGTATAAAAATGTGGTGTTTCTGTAGTTTGTATGGTCTGATGAAATGCCATAAAGGCATGAAAGAGCTAACCAAATAAATATTGAATGATTTTTAGACATACTGCCAAATCCTTTTATATCCTTGAAAGATCAAACAGAAATGCAGAGAGGAACAAAAAAGAATATGACCGAGCAGAATGCAAGGATTTTTTTTTTGGTAACAAGGACACTTCTTTATGGCTACGAAAATAGTAAAATTTGAATTATGTACTGAAATTCTGGGACTTATACTAATGATTGTAAGTGTAATTTTTTATTATTATCATGATTTCATGATAGTTTTAGCATACCTGTACACAAGCAGAACTAAACCAGATTCTAAGTGTAGACCTTAGAATAAAGCAAACTGATAGCAGAATATGCAATGCATTTATGAAGAAATACAAGTTCTGTGCAAAAGTAATTTAATTTTGAATGCCTTATTTCATGTAATCCTTTGGTTTCACTAGTAGTCTGCTCAAATTGAAGAACCTTACAAGAACTTCCCCAAAAATGGAAAAATAGCATCCTTGGGATTTTAGTTTAAGCAATTATATGGCTGTAGATGTATGAGCCAATAATGTTACAGATACATATTTTATATTGGTTTAGTTTAATGTTCAATTATTTAATATTTTATATGCCCTTAATTAGCTTTATCTATAGGAAGAACCCTCACCGAATCTGCAGAGGCAAGAGTAAATATGAGGACAAATAGAAATAAAAATAAGGAAGCAAACAAACAAATTATTAAATAAATCCCAGTACTATGCCTGTAGTTTTTACATAAGGTGAGTTGAAATTAGGCAAGCAACATGAAAAGGTAGTAACAACTAGAAAATTACTCAGTACATTGGGAAAGGTACTACTGAAAGAAAAAGGAAGAACATTAGCATTTTGCCTTCTCTGACTGCCTATGTACCTGCTTAGTGGCTAAACCAATTACAAGGTCACTGTTTTCCATTTCCCAGAAAGCCTAGTAAAATTCTTGAGTTTGGAATAGCTGTTACCAGTAAATTAGGAATTTTACAGAAGAACAGTTAACCAAATCTGCATTTCTTCCAAAAGTCAGTATTTGTATTTTTGTACTTTTCTTTTGTATAGCATTCTGTATTCAAATTCTGTTTTATTGGGCAAAAGTAAAGACACATAATGGCTCAAAATTGTTAAAAAGCAATTAATGGCCAATAAAAAGTGGAATGTTGTTATATTTGCAACAGTGAAATTGTGGCACTGATCAATGGTCATGCCAAACTGCAATCTTCCTGCCTCTGTACCTACAAGGCCTTCCTTCTGACGTAGTTTGAATTCTTCTGCACTGTTTAAGCACATTACATCACCAGAACGCTGTTTTATATTTCTCTCACCCTGTCTGTGAAAAAAAGCTCTTTTAGTCTGTTCCTCTATCATTTATGTTACAAGCCTTAAGAGTTCCAAGTGTTTGAAGACCACTTTCTCAAAGCTAAGGACTCAAACATCTTGTAGTTCATATAGGCTGCCACCTGTGCTAAAACCTGAACAGGAGCTCAAGCAAGTGACTGCCACACCTTATTTGAACTCATTATTCAGTCTTGAGCAAGGTAAGTACATCAGCAACGGGAAAGGAGCTGCAGGAAGTGGTAGTCTGCCTTAGAGCAGTGATCGGGAAGGCAATTCACATTTAAGGAGTGAGAGGGGAGTTTGGTTAGGGAGTGAGGACTTTGTTTAGGAACTGAGTGGTAGTTTTAGGGATAGATTTAGGGTTCTGGTAGGGTCATACAATTTTATATAGGTGGGTGTTTGAGGGGGTTAAGAGAGATTTAGCAAGTGAGAGTTAGAGAGAGCACTTGCCTTTTCTAGCAAGTGGCAATAAGCAAGTGTGTCATTAGCTACTAGCATTTAAGTGGTTGTAGTAGACTCCCCCTGAATCTATTAATAATTGTAATACTCTGCCACACACCTTGATCCTGCATAGCTCTTTTCTAAAACCTGATGACTTATATGTATACATGCATGCAGGTACTTTTAAGGTACTTGACGATTTCCTAAAACTTCCATTGCTTTTTGACTTGCCCTCCACTGACATCATTTCTTCCTATAATCTTGTACTGATGAACAACTATATATACAGCATTGCTCTTATCTGTAGAAACTATGTGATATTTAGGGCAACTTTATTTATTTATGCAAATATGCATGTATCTATTTAGTTTTGTTGACCAGGTTAGTCCCGCTAGATATATAATATTTTAAGTGGAGACCTGACATGGTATTCACACTAAATAGGAGAAATTTGGCCAGAATGCTGGGAAAAATTCTTCTCATAAAGTATTTAGGATAAATATTATGGATATTAGCTCTTCTGAACAAAAAAAATCATACTCATTTTACAAAAAGCGGCATGGGATCTCTTCCATCCACCAGGGCTACCACCGACTCAGGGGGGAAACAGGACCTTGGTTTAACATCTCATCAGAGGAAAGATACTTAGAATTGTGGTGTCTCCCTTATGCTGCATTACAGTTATGATGTCAGTACTGGAAACTGAATCGAAGTACCTGATTTAGGAATAGAATATATGGTCTTCTTGCCAAAAATAAGCCACAACTGCAATGAAAGATGAACATTCTTATGTTAAAAACAGCAACGGTTTTTTTTTTGATACAGACAAACTGCTTTATTTCAAATGAGAGCAGTCAACTTTCTGTTATTCAGGCCTATGCATTTTATGCCTCACAGTTGCACATGATTAAGAAACATGTTTTTAAGTACACTAAAATATGGTTAAGACAAGGGCATACTCGGCTGGTTTTCTTTTGACTATCTCCTCAACAATGAATAGACATGCCATGCAAAATACATAAGCTGCTATACATGATTGTTTTTTTTTAATCCAAGCATGTGTAGCAAATAAAGAAAAATGAAGGAAAATAATGGATTGCTTTTGTGTTCACAATCTGCTGCTGTGAAGAATATAGCATCACAAACAAATACAATACAGATGCAATTTCTGTGTTATTGGGAAGAGCAGAGAGTTAAATCAGGAGCAAAGTTTTTTTTTTATTAGCAAAAACCTTGATTATTGTTAAAATTTAAATTTTCAATGGCATGCATCTTGACCTCATTCTATAAGAGGTATATATATATATATATATATATATATATATATATATATATATATATATATATATATATATATATATATGTGTGTGTGTGTGTGTGTGTGTGTGTGTATGTATATACGTATGTATGTATATGTACATATGTATGGATCTGCATCAGAAGTTCAAAGTTTCAAAACTTCGAACTTCAAACAGCCAAGATCATAAGATCAAAGTTTTGAAACTTCGAAAAACTAATTAAAAAATAAAAACAAAAAAATATTGCTTTTACATTTTTTCAGGGGGACAAGCCCCCCCTACACCTACCCACACCCCCTGCTAATTAAATACACCAACTCCAAAATTGCACTACAGTGAGGACAACAGTAAATATCCAGTTCCATGCTGCACGGCAAATCTCCATTCAAAACATTCAAAGTTTTAAAACTTTGATCTTATGGTCTCAGCCTTTTGAAGTTCGAAGTTTTGAAACCGTGCTTCTGAAGGGGATCCATACATATATATATATGTATACACACACACACACACAC
>NC_056729.1:1512564481-1512581981 GCF_019279795.1 Protopterus annectens | reverse complement strand
TACATATTATCTGAAAGGTCTGCAGTTTAACTGTAATAACATTTTTCATCTCTAGGAGCAGCAAGTATTATGGACAAGAACAAGTCCCACCCCCAACCCCCACACCCACCAGACACACACATGCTAATGAATTAATGAAAACACTGTAAATGATATGTTTCCATCATTTGGTCTATTCCAGTGCATGGATGAAAGTTACTGGCTGCTCCTCTTCTTCTGTTGTGTGTTCCTACACATTAAAGCTCACATTTTTGCGAAATAAGGCATCAATTACATAATTATCCTATCAAGCACCAGAGTTCGGCATTGTTTTCCAATGATCCTACTAAACTACATAACCCTCCTGGAAACATGACTCTAACCCTAAAACTTCCACCCAGTCCCTAACTGAAACACCTCTTCTTAACCCTAAAATGGCTCCCCACTGAAATGCTGGCACTAGTAACATCAAGTGAATGCACACCGGAAAAAAGGAGAGAAAATACAGGTGAAGAGCAAATATCGAAAGTCACTCTTCTCCTTTAAATTTATTTTTTGCAGGGGGCAAATCCTTCCACCCCAAACTTATATATACCAACTCTGAGATCAACATACCTTGGATAAAAAGGAATATTACAAGAAATGTCCATCTCAGACTTAGTAAAATGAAGTCAGTTTTTGGCCATTCTGTTGCAGTATTAAGTAACTGGCGAAAGCAGGCTCCCAACATTCAAATGGTCACTCCCTAAAACTCCCCTCCTGCTCCCTTAATCTAAATTTTCTGATCACTCTAACCCTAAAGCTTCCCTCCTGCTCCCTAAACCCAAATCTCCCCCTTGCTCCCTAACCTAAATTCCACAATTGTTCCATAAACCAAAAACTTCCCACGTACTTCCTAAACCTAAATTCCCCAATTGCTTCCTATCCCCAAACTCCCTTTCTGTTACTTAGGTGTAAATTTCTAAATAGTTCCATAATCTTAAACTCCCCTCCCACTTCCTAAACCTAAGTGCACTGATTGTTCCCTAATCCTGAAACTCCTCTGTCACAGCCTAAATCTAATTTCCCAGTCACTCCCTAACTATGAAACTCCCCTCCCACTACCTAAACCTATATTTTTCAGTTACTTAATTATCGAGGTCAATGGAGGCAGAGGAGATATATCGGAACTGGAACGGCTATTTGGAGGATTTATTTTCCAGTGTGAATGAAGACATACAGGGACCGGAGTTTATTCTAAATGATCAAGGTGACTTTAAACATTATAATTACACCGATTCTACCTTTTGAGTAGAACACAGTAATTTGCTGAGTAAGGACTTTATGTTAGGAAACTAAACTTGTGTTTGCATTTTCATGGTGGTTCTGGATGTGATTTAACAAATGAACTGGTACGGAGTAGTACATTTAACCCACCATTGCAAATGCCTTTGATTCTATTTGATAGAATGTGTGAATCTGAGCTCAGAAAACTCTTTAACAATTCCAGCAGACATTTTGAACATAATTTAAACAGTACTGAGTTTGAGATGCTTAACAAGTTATGTTTTAATAAGACTTTAAGGGTTATGAAGCCCGATAAAGGCAGGGGGGGTTGTGATGATGTTGGTGGAGTACTGTAACCGAATGAATGTTATGCTTTTTGATGACAGTATCTATGAGGAGGCCTCCCTCAATATGGTAAATGTTTCATATGCACAAATCGATTACTTGGTGAAGGATATGTTTGACCAGGGGCAATTAGTTATACGGAATATAAATTCTTGAGTTGTGACTTTCCCAGTGCCAGGAATTTTTAGGCTTCCCAAAATTCACAAGAACTTAGTTGAACCCCCTTTTAGACCTATTGTTAGTGGATCGAAGGCCAATGTGCATCCATTGGCTACGTTTTTGGATATTACACTCGAAAAAATGCCAGGAAACAAAGAGACATTTATGTAAAGAGTCATGGGATTTTTTGAGAAAGGTCAAGGATATGACCTTTAGGAAAGAACTTGTATTTTTTACTATTGATGTGAACTTATTCAACGTCATTCCCCACGAAATTGGCCTTGAATGGTTTCAGGATTTTTTGTTTAGCTCTGGAGAATTTTCCAGTAGTGAGGTATATGTGTTATGTACCTTGATGGAAGCAGTACTGAAGAATAATTATGTTTACTTTGAAGGGCAGTACTACCACCAGACTTGTGGTGTGGCAATGGGAGTGGCTTGCGCTCCCATTTTTTTCCAACATTGTAATGATAGAATGGGAGTGGAGATTTCTCCTAGGGTCCAAATATGTAAAATATTGGGCCATGTATTGTTGTTTACTTGATGTTTTTTTGGCATGGCAAGGACCATATGATGAAACTGGTAACTTCATTGATTATTGCAATAGGAGTACTGCCTTTCTTAGATTTACCTATACCTCCAATTTTGAAAAAATAGTTTATTTAGATGTGGAAATAAGCAAGGACACTGTTAATAAGAGATTTGTGAGTAACATCTTTAGAAAACCTACTTATTCTAACAGCCTGCTGCACTTCAGTAGCTGTCATCCATTTTACAACAAGAGAGGTATTATAAAGGGCCAGTATGTATGTCTAGCTCGGATAATTTCTGAAGACAATGTTTTTTTATTTGGAAGGGGTAAAACTACTAGGTATGTTCACTAGGCGAGGATATCCTACGACATTGGTCCAAAATGTTTTTTTTCTGAGGTTAAAGAAAAGAGAAGGAATTTTGCACTTAAACCGATATTAAGAGACATTGCGAGTAATGAAACAGACATGAACCTGGTGGAGAACATAGTCAACAAGGGTACATTCTCCCGTGCCTTCATCTCCACCTTTAGTGTGGAACATTATGAGATAATTGAAGTTCTCAAAAAGAATTTGGCATTTTTTCCTGTTTTGATGGAATTATGGAGCAACTAGGAACTACCCCTAATGTTGTTTGTATGAGGGGTAGGACTATTAAGGATTGTTTTGAATGGAACCCCCCCAGATGTACCCGAAAGGCTGGCATCTACAGGTGTGGTTCAAGTTCACAATGCATGCATATGAAGGAAGGAAATACCCACCACATCAATGGAAGACTTTTGAAACCCAAATTATACTGTAACTGTAATACCAAAGGTTTAGTGTATGTTGCTACATGTACTGAATGTTCAGGATTTTATGTTGGTAAAACCCAGAGGTGATTTAGAGATTGCATATATGAACACCAGTTAGATATGAGACATTTAAAATGCAACAATGCTTTGGATAAACATTTGGGTCAAAACCCAGGACACAAGTTTGTGTTCTGGGGAATTGATGTTGTGGAAAAAAATCCTAGAGGGGGCCCCTGGCAGAATCATTTAGAAGCACATGAACTAAAATGGCAAATCAGGTTGGCAGCTTGCAGTCCACCTGGTTTAAATGAGTTTTCAAGCATTAGCTGTAGGTTCATAGGTTCATAGGTAGGTACTAGGCTATTGGCCCTAGGGCCGATACAAGCCTAGCCAAAAAGGTACCCTGGCTTTCGCCACCCAAGAAAATTATTTTCCTCTGCCTCTGTCAAGCAGAACCACAGAAGTGATCCCTGGGGTGAATTTCCTAATACCCATCCAATCATCAAGATTTTTCTTGAAGAGTGCTAATGAGGAGCTCTGTTTGACATAGATAGGTAGTCTGTTCCAAAGTATGGGAAGTATCTGGGATAGGAATCTATCCCTCCTGCATGTTCTGTTTATTGTGGTGACAAGGTTTAGGTCCCTAAAGCATGTAGCTTGGAGGGATTGGGATTTCTTTAAGTGGAGCATGTCCAACAGCTCTGGGTTTGACATAGCTTTGTATGTTAGGCAGAGATCTCCTCTGAGTAGGTGATATGCGACGGAGTAAAGCTGGAGTTTTTTGAAACGGTCTGCATAAGGCATCTGTTTGAGGCCAGTAATCCTCTTTGTGAGGTATTTTTGCAGCCTTTCCAGTTGTTGTAGATGTCTTGTGAGGTACATACCAAAAGGGGCTTTGTACTCTATAATGGGTCTAATGAGTGATGAGTAGTGGGGAACAATGACCGCTTTATTTCTGGATGAGAAACCTTTTGTGATGAGGTGTGCCATGTAGAAGGATTTCCTTACCACTGTGGCGATGTGATTATCAAAGGAGAGACTACTGTCCACCTGTGTCCCAAGGTCTCATCACACTTTCGGTGTTATGTAGACTACTGCCTATGTGGTAGTTCATGGGTACAGAGTTTTTACCAAAGGGATGACAATGCACTTTTTGGCATTGAGCTTGAGACCATGGCTTTGACACCAGGCATCTGTCTCAGTGAGGCCCTTTTGTAGGGTGTCCACATCATTAGGAGTTTCGATTATGGCTCCTAGTTTGCAGTCATCTGCAAATTTAGTTAGCCAAAGACCTTCTGTGTTAGCCTGTACTTCAGAGAAGTAGATACCAAACAGGAGAGGGCTCAGGACTGAACTCTGTGGTACTCCACTTGTCACTGGTCTGAAGTCTGATTTGGAGTCTGCTACTTTCACAGTGTGGGTTCTGTCAGTAAGCCAGTTGGCAACCCATCTTGTGACATAGGGATTTATACCTAGTTTAGTGAGTTTATCTATAATTCCAGAGTGGGGGATGGTGTTGAACGCCTTGGCGAGATCTAGATAGGCTGTGTGAACTACCTTACCCTCATCTATGGCTTTGGTGACTACTTCAAAGAAGTCTATCAGGTTTAGGAGACATGATCTGCCTTTTACAAACTCGAACTGTGTGGGGTCCAGAGTTTGGAGATCTCCAATGTCTTTGTTTATGAGTTCCATGATGATACGTTCCATGGCCTTGCAGACCAGGCTCGTTAGGCTAATGGGGCTGTAGTTCCTGGGGTCTGTTGTGGCCCCCCCCTTTCTGGAGTGGGATAACCGTCATGGTGCACCATTCAATGGGCACAAAGCCTGAGGTGAGGCTATGATTGAACATGGTACTTAGGTGGGGTGCCAGTTCATTCTGTAGTTCATGTAGAAGGCAGCCTGGGATGTTGTCAGGTCCCATGGATGCTTTGTTCTTGGCTTTGGAGAGTGAGGTTTTTTAACTGTGCAGCCGTGATTACAGGAACTTTGCATTCTTCCCATATAAAGATAGGCCCTATAGGGGGTGAGAGGGGGGTAAAGTTAGCACTGAACCTATCTGCCAGGACGTTGGCAATATCAGTTGTTTCTGTATATTTAGTGTCATTGTGCTGTAACTCAGAGCAGATCTGAGTGTTGCTATTGAGATTCTTGACATAGCTATAGAATGCTTTGTGGTTGTCTTTAGAATCAGTGGCGATTTTGTTTTCATAAGTAGCTTTGGAGGATTTTATGAGGGATCTCAGCTTCTTACTGAGGCTGACCAGGGAGTTCCTCCAATCGTGGGATTTTACTCTTTTTTGCAATAGTTTCTTTCTTCTGTTGTAGAGTTTGTTTATGGCAGAAGACCACCAGATTGACTTCCTTTTTTTGGAGGATAGCATCTTGGTTCTGTTAGGGATAGCATGATCAATGCACTCATGTAAGTGCTTATAAAGTGCATTTGTGTAGGATTCAGCAGTTGTACCTCTATTGTCCATCTGCATGGGTGTCGTAAAGTTTGCCACTTCTGTCTTAAGAAGCGTGAAGTTTGCTTTGGAGAAATTTTTTATGGTTGTTTTCCTAATGGGAGGTGGGAGCAGGATGTGGATGTCTAGGGTGATTAGCTTGTGGTCAGATCTTACCAACCAGGAGCTGACCTCTGGTATGGAACACCGGTCACCCATGTTGGTGATGACCAGGTCTAGGATATTGCTGCCCCTGGTGGGGGTGTGGATAAGTTGATCCAAGGCTTTGGAATTGATGATTTCCAGAAAACGTTGAGCAAAAGAGTTGGTGCATGAGTAGTTTTCCCAGTTAATGGTAGGGTAGTTGAAATCACCCATTATTAGAGTGTTGGGTTGTACCTTAATATTTTCCAGTGTATCAAGAAAAGAGGAGTGGGAATCCTGGGGCATGGTGGGGGGTCTGTAGCAAGCTACAATCTGGATTGCGGTTTTGCCCAGAGTTAGTTAAGCTTGGATAATCTTGGATGCATTATGCTGAGCAACTAGCTTGGAGGTGTGGATATCCTTAATGAATATGGACACGCCTCCACCTTTAGTGTTTCAATCCAGGTTTAGTGGCCGAAAGGTGTGGTATGAATTATAGCCGGGTAATGCAGGGGTGCTCTCTGGAGCTTTGAACCAGGTCTCTGTCATTGCACAGATGTCAATATTCTCCATTTTAAGGAGTGCCTCAAGTGAGTGCATTTTGAGGTTTAGACTTCTAGCATTGAGTAGCATTACCCTCAGATTTTGCTTGCTTGTACCTGTTATGGTGGTGAATTTGTCATTTGAACCTTTCCTAAAAAAGGCACTATAGGGGTGGCAAGAGCCACCCCTATAGTGTATTTTGAAATTGAAGTCATATAATGTATAATTAACATTTTACAACATATTTAACATTTTTATTTTTACTAATATTTTTTACGCTGGTTAGATGACAAAATGTTAGGATGTGTGATGCATTTTAGTATTTTTTTTTTTTTTTGTATAAGTAATGTTGTTTTAATTATTATGGGTGTTTTTTTAAAAGTATATTTAAGTGACTGGTTGTACAAAAAAAAGGGGGAAAGTTCATTCCTAATTACTTTCTAATTTAATTAGATTGGGTCAGGTGACATGTTTTAACAAGTTCAAAAGGTGTTTGCTAGTTTTTTTTTTTTGTCAGATTCTGATGAAGTCTTTGGATTCAGACAAAAGCACATAATCTGAGTGGAATATTAAAAGTTTTTAGTGAGTTACACTGGATTCTGGTGGTCTCTTTTGGAATTCTGGACTTGAACATTGTTTAACCCTAAAGCTTCCCTCCTAAACCCAAATCTCCCCCTTGCTCCCTAACCTAAATTCCCTAATTGTTCCATAAACCTAAAATTCCCCACTTACTTCCTAAACCTAAATTCCCCAGTTGCTTCCTAACCCCAAACTCCCTTTCTGTTACGTAGGTGTAAATTTCTAAATAGTTCCCTAATCTTAAACTCCCCTTCCACTTCCTAAACCTAAGTGCACTGATTGTTCCCTAATCCTGAAACTCCTCTGTCACTGTCTAAATCTAATTTCCCAATCACTCCCTAACTCTGAAACTCCCTACCCACTACCTAAACCTATATTTTTTCAATTACTCCCTAAACCTATAACTCTCCTCCCACTCCCAAAACATAAATTCCCAAATCACTCCCTAATGCTAACCCCCCATAAACTTTAATTTCCAATTCGCTTCCTATCACTAAAACATCCTTCTCATTCCCTACCCCTAAAACTCAACACTGGCTTTCCACCCTAAACTTCCCTCCTGCTCTAAACCTAAAAGCCCCTAATGCTAACAGCTAAGCTTTCACCCTCACCCAATTTCTCTCCACTCCCTACTGCACCCACCTTGCCCAAATTCAGCTATATGTTCAAATGATATCCAGTAGCTCCACTCTCTCTCTAGGGTTGACACATCTTGTTTGAACATGCAGTTGAGCTCGAACACAAGCACAGCCCATGCAAGCTGTCAGAGAGAGACAAGTTCCCAGCTGCAAGTCTGTGGTCTATAAGCAGCTGGAATCTAGGACATGAATTACATCTGATTTTCACGCACCTGGCACAGTTAGGTCATTAGGGATTCACTCTTAGTTACCAAATCCGCAATCAAGATTTATGTTGTATTGCTATATTTTATCTTTATTAAGGTGATAATTTCATTTTTAAAATGTAATAATAATCACCAGTAAAAAATAATAAAAATAAAGGCAATGATATGCTAAAAAATACTTCATTCAAGGGAAATAAAATCCTGGCATTTTAGCCTCACATCCTCCAAGGGGAATGTTAAAACAAACATGGGTATATTTATAGACAAAAAAAAAGATTACAAGAAATGGCAACAAGGAACAAGTATTCAATTAAATAATTATCCTATCAAACATTGCCATCATAGCAGTGGTCAGCTGATAGTACATGGGGGGGGGGGTAAGTCCAGCATAGATCATTGCCTATCAAACTGCAAAACATACAATTTTTCCACTTCAAAGGACTCACCAGATGGATCCCTCTTTCTGTACCCAAATGGCTCATTTGTTCCTTTTTCAACACAAGAACCAGGCTCATCAGACAGAAAGAGAGACCATTCATTCCCTAATCTATGATCTTAACTAGTTCCCCCCTCAGACGTGAGAATTTGTTGTTAGGGAAAAGGCCAGTCTGCTGATCCTGTGGATCCCACACCCCCTCTTAAACCTAGCACTCTTCCATTTATGGCTTGTAAGTCCCACTACTGCTGCATACATAAGGACAAAATCATACAGTCATGCATGCCAACCTTAAGCCTATGAGATGCACCACTGTTAAGCTGGGCTCATTGCACATTGGTTCCTATGGGCAACAGGCACTACATCCACAATCCTGTAAATGTCACTAATGCTGGGAATAAAACTACCATCCTTCTCCAGGATAGGTGAGCCATCATTGGTGGCTCATTCCCATTCCCCCCCTGCCTGGCCCCTCCACTGTCCATTCATCTAATCGAACATAGGTCATCTGGACTGCAGTCAGGGCTTTATCCCTCTGCACCATGAGGCCAAGGAGTGTGTCAATACTGTTTTTATATCAGATTCATATCTGAATAGTTTATTCCACACATAATACCAACTTTAAGGTTGATATAGTCACAATTTTGACAAACACAGAAATACTGCGCAAAGGGACACTTTTTTAATATTGCTGCAGTGCTCTTTCAACATTATGCAAAACATTTTTCTTGTTTTTCCAAATACATGTCAGTCTTAACAAAGTATAACATTACACACATTAGTGGCATCACAAGAACATTTATTACACAGTGCAGCAAACCTAGGTTCATAGGTTCATAGTATGTTACTAGGCTATTGGCCTGGAGGCCCTTATAAGCCTAGCCAAGAATTTTGCCCATGTTCCTTCAAAGTCAGCACCTGTTTCCCCTGTCCAGCAGGGACACATGTAGGATCCCAGGGGCATATTTTCTGTTTCCCATCCAGTTGTCCAGGTTCCTCTTAAAGAGGGCTAGAGAGGTACTCTGCTTGACATGGAGAGGAAGTCTATTTCACAGATGGGGGAGTCTTAGGGAAACAAATCTATCCCGCCAACAAGTTCTATTAATGTCACAGACCAGGTTAAGGCCTTGCATGCGGGTTGCATGAGTGGAGTTTGTCAACCAGATATGCAGCAACTCCATCAAGGCTGGGTCTGAAATGGCCTTGTATGAAAGACACAGGTCACCTCTGAGCAGTCTGTATGAGACTGAGTAGAGGAACAGGGCTTTTAGCCTATCTGTATAGGATAGGTGTTTGAGACCCTGGATTTTCCTGGTCGAGAACCTCTGTGGTATCGCCAACTGCTGCATATGCTTGGCAAGGTAAATGCCGAAGGGGGTATTCTACTTGATAATGGGTCTGATAAGAGTGGAGTATAGGGATGTTATGACTTCCTTGTTCCTGGATGAAATACCCTTATTTATGAGGTGGGCCATGTAGAAAGCCTTCTGTACAACAGAGGCAATGTGGTGGTCAAAAGTCAGGTTGCTATCAACCTGGGTACCCAAGTCCCTCACAACTGATTGCATGCTTAGTACATTATTAATGTGATAATTAGTGGGGATGACATTTTCCCCAAAAGAGATAATGATCCATTTCTTGGCATTCGGTTTGAGGCCATGCTTCTGGCACCAGTCATTAGTTTGGGTAAGCCCCACTTGGGGGATGTTCACATCCTATCATTCATTTTTCACAACAGGGTCTGTAATACCACAACTGTAAACACATCAGTGAATATCAGGGAAATTATTTTTTCCATTTTCTGAAAAGCTGGATATTGCTACTAAATTTGGTAAAATGGTGTGCAAAATTAATATGGACTGACAAATTCCCTATACAAGGTCCCTTTGAAAAAAATGATGATGCAAAAGATGTAAGAACACAGGTCATCAGCTGCTTACCTGTAAACAACTTAGGTCAACAATGTTTCATAATTTTAAGGCAATCATATGAATAAACAGCTTATTTTGTAAAACAAATAGTTCATTGAAAGGCTAAGGCCTGAATTTTCTAGGTATGATCCTTAACATGTAATAATTCTTGCCTTGATTTAGCACAGGTCTTCTGATATCCCTGCTGAATATTATTCATGTAATAACCTCTGCCATAAAAGAGAAAGATTTAGACTCCCAACATTCCCCTCAAAGACTGTGAGGCCAAGGCACAAAGGTTTTTATTTTGTGTTAATTGAAGGTTTTTTTCATGTCATTATTTCGCTTTTTAAATATGTTTATTACTTTTATTATTTTGTGCTGTTCTGCAGCATAGAAAATTTTGTTTGTTTGTGTCTTTCGGCTTTTCCCGGCTAGGGGTCGCCACAGCAGAACTCTGGTCCGCTAATGATTGGTAGTTGATTTTTACGTACCGAGCTACCAGCCCTGACGCAAATCTTCAACAAAGGTATGCCCATTCACGCATGTTTCCATGCAGAAGACGCTCTAGCTGAGAAGCGAACCGGACAGCGTCTTACTGTGAGGCGAAAACGCTACCAAAAGTACTTTTCATTTTATTTATAATAGTGACACAATGAGTTACAACTCATTGAGGAACCAATTCATCCAGCATCAGTGGTCAGGAATTCAACCCAATGAAAAGACTAAATGTAAGTGCTTTCTGCAGATATGCAACCTCCCCCCGGCACTCCCACATCACCTGAATTTATATATACTATATATTAACTCCATAGTCACACCAAAATGAAGAAAAGGGAGCTCCGTGACAACAAATTACTCAATGTTGCATGCTACATACTTGGACATAATAATAGCACCAGCAAGTATCCCCTATGGCAAACAGTGACTGGGGATTTCAACATTAATGAGATAAGCTTCATCAGATAGGACCTCATCCAGGCTAAATGCTTCCCCTGTAAGTGGGTGAAAGTGAATGCACTGACACAGGAATCTCTAACTGTATTCATCAAAAAATAATGTCAAAAAACACTTTTTGAAATGTTTTTGCAGGGGGCACGCTCTATTCCCCATCCCCACACCCCCCTGAAATTAAATATACCAACTCCATGGTCATACCAACTCAAAGAAGGGGGTAATTTCCCACACAAGGGAATTAATTCCATAACAACTCACTGCCAGTGATTTCCTGTGGCAGAACTCTGATTATCAGTGGTTTGAACCTCAGGCAATTTATACCTTGAGCATTTAATCTTTGTCCACCATTACGTTACCCAGTTTACAATCAGCAAGATGTAGGGATATACAGAACACTGACCGAACAGGTTTACAGCTACTTCTGCTATAGTTTTCACAATAGTATTAATAATTGCAGTTTTGTATTTTTTTAGTTCTACCAGAAAAAAAAAATAATCCTACACATTTCAGTGACTTCTCACAATGCTTTTCTTATAATACATACTGTAGTTAAATAGGATAAAAAGTGGACTAGCTACAGAAATATACATTTTTTATCTCACAATCTGCAAATAACAACACCTGCAATTTTAATACAACATAGTTTAAAAAGACTTGAAAAGTTTTGGTGCTGTTCATTGTTGTGTTAGTTTTCATAAAAGTAGTTTTAATGTTCCTACAACAGCATGCATTCTTTGTCAAACTCTCAAATTCTCTTCCACCCTCCTGTGTCATTATGTCAGAAACACAGCAAATGTTCAAGTATATACACCAGGATCTTCTTACTGATCTCTGGTTTGTCTATCTGCAAGGCCATCAGGATTCAGTAAAATGACCTATCTTCCCAAAGGATTCTTCCCATCACTTTTCCAGGAGAGAAAGTGAGGCTAACAGGCCTGTAATTGCTCACATCTCTCCTAGACCCCCTGTGTGCTACCTTTCTGTCTTCTGGTGCAACTCTTCTCACTTGAAATGCCCATGTACTCCTAACAAAGAAACTTAAATCAGTTGTGTAATCTGTCTCAGAATATTAGGGTGTCATCTCTTCTGGCTTCAGTGTTTTTCTACCTCCCTGAATGCAGTGCTCATTTTACATTCTTTCCTACTCACATCTGCATCATTCCAACCCTTCACACTTTTCTTTAATTATTCTTCTTCAGCTGCTGGTATTCTGCTCATATGTCCTTCTGTTAGGACAGAAATGAAGAATTTGGTTTGCTCATGTATCTCTTCTCCGGCTTTCTGATATCCCCTTCTTGGGCATACTTGATTATCAAGTTGGGATCTTTTATACACCTTAACAAATCTAAACAACTTTGTAAACCCTTTCTGCTATCCTCATAACTGACTTTTGCTAAAAACCTAATTTGTCTTTTCCTCCAGCTCTAGTTTCTCTTTTCTCATCCTTTTTCTATTAGACTGTTCAGTCCAGTTCAGCTTATCTATCATTTGCTTCCAACAGACTCTACCACTGTCATCTTCTAGACCTTTTCAATTCCATCGTCAGCCATGCTGGTTTTCTCTTCCTGCTTGTTTGCTTCCCTGAGTCAAGCATTCATTGTCTTTGTACTCCATCTTAATACATCCACAGAGTTTCTCAGCCTTTACATTCACAAAATTACTGATTTTGATAGGCAATACAAACTACTCAGCACACAAGGTCTATCAGATCCCATTTGCCACCCAACTTAAAAAAAACATGTCTGTACTATACATTTCTGAGCTTCTTCCTCCACTTCTGCAGATTAAGGGATGCTGCATTTTATGGTGTTCCTCAGTTGTACCTTAAACACCTGTTTCCCATTATGACCACGCCACAGGAAGTCCACAGCGTATGGCTCCTGGTCCTTGTGAGTGATCTCCCAGTCTCTCACCAAGAGTCCACAACTTGTACCTGCATTTCTCACTGTTGCATCCCACTATATTACTGCATATTCCTTTTAAAAACAGAAGTCTTTGCCTATCCCACTTGTTGTTTTTGTACTGCTTTTTTGAAGTGTAGTTTGCATACTATTAATTAATAAAGCTGCTGTATACCCCATATGTGAGAAAAAGAAGGCAAAAGTATTTTGAAATTTGTTAGGCAAAAGAAATTCCTTGAAAAATAGTTAACCTGTGATCTCCCTCCAACTACCAGCATTTAAAAAAATCAAGTCTTTACACTTCAGGTAAGCAGTGTAAAGCAAGAAGCAGGATGGCCCAGGCAGCTACCTCCATTCTCATCCACCTTATATCAATGACGATTCCCTACTTCAACCCATATTCTACCAATAAAATCACAGCACATCAAAACCTCTGCTATATATCCCTGCCGTCTACCCAGCCACATATCAGCAACAACGACAGCAACACCACCACTACTTTGATTGACTAGGAAACTGCTAACCCTACTACCATAACTTAAAAGTACATCTCCTGCTTTGCTTTACTCCTTTAACATACTCACCAATGAGTCAAAGCCAAATTTTACTCCAGTAAGCCCCTTCACCCCCTACTAATCAGCTTAACTCTTACACACATTCTGCTTTTGAACCTACTCATTATAACAGGGTGATTTAGCTCAATCTTTGCTAAAAAAACAAATTCACAGAAACTAGGACAAAAATCCTCCCCATTAGCTGCCAAACATTTAAACAATTTCACCATTTATAGAATCTCCTAAACCAAATGACACCTGTACATTAGACTAAAGCTTCTGAACAAATTAGTTAGATCAATACCGAAACAGGACTAGAAAAGCTCCCTTCTACTTTACCTAGCATTAATTAAAATTTGCCATTTATAGTGCTGTTAGCCCAAATGCTTGTCCTTGACCTTCACCAGTTCTAATATTTCAAGTTGTATTTTCCATTGGTGTTACCTCAAGACTGAACTACAGATACATGTGCACTTTCTGCAAATAAGGAAATACATAGTAACAGATGATCATGTTATAAAGCTGGAAGAGAGGAAAATCAGACATATTGCATGCATTTTTCTTAACGAAAGTGAGGTACGCAGAGATGTTGCAAGCTGTTCTGGAGCACGGGCCCACCTTCTACTCTGGCACCTCCCTCTGAACTCTAAGTTAAAGAGATAAAAAAGGTCCTCTGCCTCTCCTCCCCAAGTCTTGAGGAGCAAAAATAAATAAATACATAAATAAATATATAAATAAATAAATAAACTTTTCTTTTATTCTGCTTGCTATATAAACAGCTGCTGCTATAGTTCACACTTGGAGCAGCGCTAAATTGCTTCAGTTCTGAAGTCAAGGGATGGAGCTTATAGAGGGAAAAAACTCTGCTTATATTTTAAACTATAGCAACTGCTTGCTACATTTGTAGAAACAGATGCTACAGTCCACACATGAAGCACCAAAGCACTTCAGTACTGAAGTCCCAAGATGAAACTTAATGAAAAAAAAAGTTCTTTCCTATTAAACTGTAGCGCACTGCTTGCTACATTTGTAGTAAGCAATTGCTATATGTAAATGCCATACACAGAGCATTAAAGTGCTTCATTTCTGGCTGCAAATGCATTTCTTAATGTTGGTAATTCACATGCACTGCAGACCAATCTGCATCTGCCAACTGTGTCTCCTGGCACTTTGCACCCGCCGTAGCTGTCTCCTTTGCCCCACCATAGTTATGCTACTGTTGGTACCCTTATATTACTTTATAAATAAAACTGGTCAGACTGCATACTATGAATATCTTTAAGCATGCATGAGACAATTGCAGGAGATAAGAATGCAGGCAGCCAATGTGCAGTAAGAACAAAGACAGAGTAAAAGTGATCATATTTAACAATGACAGATTTTGCAGACTCATTTTCTACCAGCACCTGGGATTTCTTATTTAATTAGGACTCTAACAAAGGGACTGAGTTTTGAGTGAATGGTCCTTGGATAGTATGTGACACATTCTGAACAAAAGATCTGGTGTGCAGCATGCTGACAGTAAGTTCATCTTGGGACAAAATAGATCTATTATAGAATATAACTACAAAAAAAATTGAAGTTTTACAATTAATAAATATCGCAAGAAGATTCTCTAGGGAGTGGATTATTCATAAGGATCACTGAACCTTTAGACAATAGCATGCTTGCTGAGACTTGTGAATCATAATTCCTTTGCGTTTGACTGACTGACTTGACAGAAGCCCTACCCCTGGCTGTGCCTTAATGCTTGAGTAATGCTTATAGCACCCAACTTCATGTCAACATCCAAGTAATTATATTTAGCAGCTATTGTTCTAACTCTATGGCTAATAACAGGTTGACATTTTTAGTTGATTTCAGATGTGAGAAATCAGTAATTAATGTACAACGTACAGGACCAGACAAGAGACAACAAGCCACAGGTAGGGATTGGCATTATATTACCTGGAGTGTAATGTTTATATTTAGCATGGGTACAAGTTCTATACTATATTAACAATGTGCACTTTATTACCAATGAACGCCATGTTGAAAAATCTTACGTTTGAATTTCCACGTAGTAACTGACTGAATAAAAGTAAATTCAAACTTCTGATTCCACCACCCCCAGAGGCCCTGAATGCTTGAGAAAATTATCTCTTTGATTTGCATCTCTTACTCCAACCCCCCCTCCCCTATTACATTCTCAAACGAAAATGCAGAGATATGAGCTGCATTTATTTTCTAAACTCATATTTTCTACAGTGTTTTAATAAAGTTTGTATTTGGGTTTACAGTAAGGGGTAATATGAAGCAGGTTCTCACCCAGAGAAAGGAAATCGTACAAGGCAACTCACAGAAAATGCAAGCTATGAGCTTGGCAGAGTGAACCAGTGTATCAATGTATTCAAAGATGAAAGGATTACATTGCTCTATGTGATGTGGTGTTCTCGATACTGGTCTTGTTCTTTTGATGGAAGTAGGGGAGGCTGACGGCTTTATTGCTTTGCTGAGCTCATTTCTTATATGGGGTAAAACTTTATCAAGTGTTGCATTTGATGTACTGGAGAAAGAAAGGATTTTTATTTTAGACATCTGTTAATTGGGTAAGCCCAATGGACCTAAGTGTCCCTTTTCTTTTCTGTGGCAACCCAGCATCACTATCTGGTTAAGAGACTTGCTCTGAGTCACATAGAAGACAAACTGATGTGCAAAGAATCAAACTCTGTACCTTGGGTACAGCTCAGATCTTTAATCCTCTGTTCTAACTGCCAGACTCTCGGGGTGACACACTATGTGTACTTCATTATATATATGTAGTTGCTAGAAATAAGTGATTATTTTGAATATAATTTCCTTTGAGTGTTTTTCCAACATCAGTGATGTGTGTAAAGTATAATGCAGACAGAACATCAAAATGGAAGTGTCGCTATTTTTTACAGAATCCACAACCTGTATTTGGCCACAAGACCCCATCCCACTGGACATTACAGTCTTCTCAGTTTGGTAGGTATAGGTTTCACTGGGTAGGTGCTACTATAATTTTCCTAATTTAGCACTACTGACATTTTAGTACAGAAAGTTATGGCTGCAAAATGCATTCCATAATCCTAGGTTTGATTCCTTCTATTTACACTTGCAAAACTTATAGCTCTGAACACGTTACTTAACTAAGTAACACTTCCCCTTCAGCCTAAAAAAAAGACACTTGTGAATAGGAGGCTTTTCCTGTTTACAAACAAATACAATAAAAATAAATGCAATGTGAAACATTGATGAAATAGTTGTGTTACATAAATGTTGTTTGGTAACTCCTGAGATGCCTTTTTGTTTTTTGTTTTTTTTTTAATTTTATTTATTTATTTTTTTTTTTGGTCTGCATTGCTGTAGCTCTCCCGTCTTTACATATGATGCCTCTAAGTAGACAGGGGATCCCGTTGAAAGTATGCAGACCACAAATGTAAGGCTTGGAAAAGTAAGACTAATGGAAAGAGGAATATACAAAGTCCGGGGCTGCAGTATATCAGAGCACTCCCTTCATTTTTGTGTGGATGCATTCCTGTCTCCAAAAAAATTTAATAGGATTTCACTGATCTTTGAGAGTCACTGTCTTCCTTTACAAATCACACGTTATTCTTTGTAGTTGCAAAACTTAGAATTATGGGTCTCTCACTTGCAACAAGTAAAGAGAGTTGAGTCTAAGGTCACCTGTTTAAGTATGAAGGGGGTAAAAGTCAGATGCCATCATAGCATGCAACTGCATGAAAGTACAATAGGAAGCTTCTGTTGCTATCAACCTGTAGCAGAAGTAAAGAATAAGGAACAGCATGCTTAAAAGCTTTTCAAGTGTTACTGCTGGTTCGTGCTCTCCCCAGAGCTGGCACAGCAAGAACAACAGCATTTCTAGAAATGCAAAAAAAAAAAAAAAAAACCCAAAATAAAATAAAGTAAAAAATAGCAATACACCACTGCAGAGAGCAGATTTGCAATGATTAGTGCTGCACAACAACTTAACTCAGAACACATGGCTTCCTGTTTATTTCCTGTCCGAAATACAAACAGTTTGCATGTTATCCCATTATTTGTGTGGCTTATCATATGGGACTATTGCTTCTTTCCTCATCCAAATA
>NC_056729.1:1512506981-1512561981 GCF_019279795.1 Protopterus annectens | reverse complement strand
TAGCAATACAAATAACACTGAATATTCAATGTGTAACTTACAGAGCAAATAGCAAATATCAAAGACAGTTTCCTTCAAGAACCTCTCATCTTTCACCAGTTGTCTTGCAGCTGTTTGTAAGTTACTTGGTTTTTGAAATATTAAGTACATATGGAAATTTTGTTTATTTTTATAATTACTGACAAACAGCTAGCAATATCTGGGGTATAATGTGATATAAATGGACATTGGCAAGGAACTTTCCTATCTCCCACCATGACATTTTACACCATACAGATAAGTACATAGAAATTCCTCACATGTAAGGCAGGTGCACCAGGCCAAAAAAACATAGCACAAATTCAAAAACAAAAGACGCCAGCACCTATAGAGTGATAAACACAATTTATTCCTGGTGGCAGCAAATAAAATAATCACATCAGACCAGTTTCGGCAGTTTTGCCTTCATCAGTGAATGATTCATGAACACAAATGCCACATATTTATACACTAGCAAACAATCCTCATTAAGCATTTAAAGTCATAGCCATCCCAAAGCCATATAGTTACACACTCACTAAAAATGACCAAAGGACATAATTCACAATATTTCGGTTTTATAAAAGGTCATTGAGACCTGGGGAAAAAAGAGCCCCCAATCTAATAATCCAGCTCTTTTCTTTTATGATTTAAAATACCATGACTTCTAGTTTTACTGGATTGTTCCCCCCATACTCTATCAATAATACTGAAGCGAAAGATAGCAGTATTATGGTTACAAACATGTTTGTACAGGGCATTAGTCATACGTTTGTTCCTGATATCACTCAGGTGCTCAGATATTCTAGTTCTGAGTGGCCTTGAAGTTTGCCCAACGTAAAAAGAGGAACAGGAACAGGTGGCCAAATAGACCACCCAAGCTGTTCCGCAATTAGAAAAATGATGAATTGTGTAAACTGAGCTAGTGTTTCTGCTAGAAAAGTCTTTGGTTTTCAACACATACTTACAAAAGGAACAATGTCCACAGGGAAATGAGCCCACCAATCTATCTCCTGTGATGATTAACTGATTACCCAAATCATGTGCCTTAGTCATGGATTTATAATGATTAAAGTACGACCCAAGGGTATGTCCCCGATGATATGAAAACTTACATTCACTGGTAAGAAGATTATATAAGGCCTCATTGGCCATAAGAATGTTCCAATTCTTACTGACTACTTGTCTAATGACCTGAGAATTCCTACCATAGGTGGTTACAAATCTAACAACATTCCCTGTATTACTAGTTTTCTCATTATACTGGAGTAATTCAGATCTATTTTACCCCGTAGCCCAATTGCTAGCTGATAAAATGTGTCCTGGTTTATATCCCCTACTATAGAATCTGTTTATCAAATCTGCCTTATGATATTCATATTCAACACTGAAGGAGCAAATCCTTTTAATTCTAAGAAATTGTGACTTTGGAATGTTTCGTCTAATATGACTGGGATGAAGACTGGTAGCTTCCAATAAACTATTGTATTCTGGATACTTGTGAAAGACCTGGGTTGACAAAGTATCATCCTGATTTCTACAGATTTTAACATCAAGAAATTGAATTTCTTGATGATCCATACTGAGCGTAAATTCAATGCCCCATTTATTATCATTGAGGTATTGAACAAACTCAAGAAGATATGTGGTATCAGCTCGACAGACCAGCCAGCAATCATCCAGGTATCTTCGCCAAATATCCATTTCTCCCAAATAAATATTGTGTAGGTCATCATATATAAGAAACTCCTCCAAGTAACCCATAAAAAGCTCTGCATAAATGGGGGCAAAGCATGCCCCCATCGGAGTACCTTTAACCTGCCAATAGCACTCATTCTGGAAATAAAAGATGTTTTTCGTTAGAACATGTTCTGACATGCATATTAACAAAGTATTAAATTCCAGAGGATATAACTCAGCTTTATTAAGCCAAAACTCCAAAGCCTCTTAATTCAACCATTTTATTTTCGTTGTTAGAAATGATAATGTCTAATAACTCAAAACCAGTACGGTCAAACAGATTGACAAGCTTAATAAAAGAATCAGTACCTGGTTCAATTCCCATAGGAAGCTTCCAGATCCGAAGTCCTTTGGGTACCTGCTTGAGATCTTTCGATTTCCTTAAAAACAAGTTGTCCAACTGCAAAGCTCTATATTTCGTACACAGTTTTTCATATCGAAAAATCTGTTCCTTCAAGGATGGAAAACCCAATCTTTCAACCTCCGATTCCATATTACTAAAGTCCACAAACGGCAGTTCAAACCAACGATCTTGGTTGTGCTCACCTCGCAAAACAGGAAGAGAATTAGGTAGATCTTCCACATGCCCCCTTCCTCCTTCCTGTCGGCATCTGTAGGACCCATTGGACGCACCAACACTGAGGGGAACCTCACTATTTCGAGGCAGAAATCTTATTTGATATAAGATGCACAATGAAATGGTATATTAATATATGAAATATATGAAATTTTTGATTTTAATTTAATATTTTTTTTTTTTTTTCATTATATTGTATGTACGGTGAAGTTAAGATATATATAGTTTTGTAGTATATAGTTTTACAATAATGTATTTCTATTGTTATATATTTTTGTATATAGATTTTTATGATACATATTGAAAAATATTACTGTTTTTAAGAATAGTTTATTTTGTAAAGGATATATGTTATGCATTGGAGTTTGTATGTATGGTGGTGTCTGTTTAAGGGTTAAATTCATTGAGTGATTAATTAGTTAATTATTGAATTATTGAATTATTGGTTTGATTTAATAGTTATTTAAACCCAGTGTTTTTTGATTAGAAAGTATGACTCTGATGATGCCAGTTTGTTTGGTGAAAGCGCTTAGTCTTCATTAAAGAAGTGTTTCTGCAACGTACTGGCTCATAAACAAATATTTTATCTGCTACCTAAGATACATAAGAACTTAGAAAAGCCACCTGGCAAACCCATAGTTTCTGGTATGGGCTCACTTACTGAACCCTTATCAAGTTTTTTTGACAAAATATGTACAGCCCTTACTAACTTTGGTCAGATCGAGACTAAAGGACACTACTGAATTTCTGAGAATTCTGAATGACACGCAGCTTGAACCAGACTGGATCATGTGTACATTGGATGCTACAGCCTTATATACAAACATCCCACATTGGGCTGGGCTTCAGGCTTTGGAGTATTGGCTTAATAAAGCTGAGTTATATCCTCTGGGCTTTAATACTTTGTTAATATGCATGGCAGAACATGTTCTAATGAAAAACATCTTTTATTTCCAGAATGAGTGCTATTGGCAGGTTAAAGGTACTGCGATGGGGGCATCTTTTGCCCCCATTTATGCAGACCTTTTTATGGGTTACTTGGAGGAGTTTCTTATATATGATGACCTACACAATATTTATTTGGGAGAAATGGATATTTGGCGAAGATACCTGGATGATTGCTGGCTGGTCTGGTGGGCTGATACCACATATCTTCTTGAGTTTGTTTAATACCTCAATGATTATAAAAGGGGCATTGAATTTATGCTCGATATGGATCATCAAGAAATTCAATTTCTTGATGTTAATATCTGTAGAAATCAGGATGATACTTTGTCAACCCACGTCTTTTGCAAGCATCCAGACTACAGTAGTTTATTGGAAGCTACCAGTCTTCATCCCAATCATATTATACAAAACATTCCAAAGTCACAATTTCTTAGAATTAAAAGGATTTGCTCCTCCAATGTTGAATATGAATATCATAAGGCGGATTTGATAAACAGATTCTATAGTAGGGGAGTATAAACCAGGACACATTATATCAGCTAGCAATTGGGCTACGGGGAAAAATAGATCTGAATTGCTCCAGTATCATGAGAAAACTAGTAATACAGGGAATGTTGTTAGATTTGTAACCACCTATGGTAGGAATTCTCAGGTCATTAGACAAGTAGTCAGTAAGAATTGGAACATTCTTATGGCCAATGAGGCCTTATCCAATCTTCTTACCAGTGAATGTAAGTTTTCATATCATCGGGGACGTACCCTTGGGTTGTACTTTAATCATTATAAATCCATGACTAAGGCACATAATTTGGGTAATCGGTTAACCATAACAGGAGATAGATTGGTGGGCTCATTTCCCTGAGGACATTGTTCCTTTTGTAAGTATGTGTTGAAAACCAAAGACTTTTCTAGCAGAAACACTAGCTCAGTTTACACAATTCATCATTTTGATAATTGCAGAACAGTTGGGGGACTCTATTTGGCCACCTGTTCCTGTTCCTCTTTTTACGTTGGGCAAACTTCAAGGCCACTCAGAATTAGAATATTTGAGCACATGAGTGATATCAGGAACAAATGTATGACTAATGCCCTGTACAGACATGTTTGTAACCATAATACTGCTATCTTTCACTTCAGTATTATTGATAGAGTATAGGGAGAACAATCCAGTAAAACTAGAGGTCATGGTATTTTAAATGATAAAAAAAGAGCTGGATTATTAGATTGGGGGATCTTTTTTCCCCAGGTTTCAATGACCATTTATAAAACCAAAATATTGTGAATTATGTCCTTTGGTCATTTTTAGTGAGTGTGTAACTATATGACTTTGGGACGGCTATGGCTTTAAATGCTTAATGAGGATTGTTTGCTAGTGTATAAATATGTGGCATTTGTGTTCATGAATCATTCACTGATGACAGCAAAACTGCCAAAACCGGTCTGATGTGATTAATTTATTTGCTGCCATCAGGAATAAATTGTGTTTGTCACTCTATAGGTGCCAGACTCTTTTGTTTTTGAATTTTACACGATACCCCTCAATAATATGCCGGACTCTCAGCTATGAAAATATTACATTTTCTATGGCAGGACATCCTAGATTAACAATATTAGTGTCATTTGGTTAATTGTTTTCACTTTCTAATACTACCTATTATTAGCTGATAATTCACTTGATTAAAGAAGCCAGGCACAATAAAGATTTGGACAACATAAGAATCTATGGATATAAACTGGTAGTATACAGAAATAGGGTTATAGGCTTGACTGAGTTAAGCCAGCTGCACTTCTGACTCAGGATGCATTTGCTTGATAAATTAATGGTGATGGGAAGCATTGTGCAATAAAACTGAAGGGAGGGGTAAAACTGTGTAGGTTCAAGAGGTCGACATGGGGGACAACAGTCACCCTGCAGCAGCAGTAGAGGTTGAAGGATACTGATATGAACATGACTACACCACTTCCTGTACCTCAAATGGATCTGCAAATGGGGAACACAAGAAGAAAAATTGATAACACTCACAAAGTGACATGAACAGCATTTCAGATGTATCCTGAAATGCTATACTGTACAAACACACCCCATTGCCTGAGGAGGTATTTCCACCTATGGCAGCCAACCAGATTTAAACTATACTCCTCAGCAGCAGTAAAATAAAGGAAGTACTGTTAAGCATATGTAGACAGCACGTAATACAGTGGGACATACCTTTCAACCTCTTAGAGAGTAAGAAATCTGGACAAAGCCATAAATAATGAGGGGACAAAGGCCCCAAAATAGGAACAATTGTAAAATATTGTGCTTACAGGTTTAGAAACTTGATAGAAAAACAGGTTTGCATTAGCATGAATTTTCTGGAAGGTATGAAGTCTGAAAGTCAAATGTCTGTCATTATTTTCTAACTTCAGTTGTCAGTGATTTGCAGATTTGCAGATAATTTTCCAAAAAAATTGATGAGGAACAGATAAAAAATATGAGGCAAAAATCTGGACAGTTGAGTGGTATGCAGTGGGAGATAAATGGATAAAATAAAGGTTACAATACATCTCTGACAGCATCTCATGAACATCTGCCTCCCATTGGCCCCTAGGTCAAGGTGGTTTAACCACAGGCTATCATAGTGGTCCCTGTATTCTTTCCCTGCAAGGTTGATGCCCGCAGCTGGTCATACCACACACATTCCCTGCCCTGGTGAATGAACATAGATGTTATATGCCTCACATGGTTTTCACCACCAAACACGGACAGTGCAGTGCACAGAATAAAAGTTTTACATATATCAGCACTATCTGCCCACATTAGGATTTCTATGTGGTCCATATTAGCTCAGTTTTAACTGTCACTTCCCTCTTGTGCAATACTGTTCTGAAACATAGAAATTGAATTAATGCAATTGCCATCAAAGTTATGTAGTTATGAGAAAGAAGGAAGGGAAACTGGGTTGGTAATTTAGTTGCTGCATCCCTGCAATGCTTGTAGTGTAGGAGATTGAGGTTCAATGTGCAGTTGTTTGGGTAACTGAGATATATGCAAGGGTGGACCACAATTCAGTATTCCACCTATGGTATATGCAGTGATGGTAACACAGCACCCACCCACATTTGAACATGTGTAGGTGCAGAAGCACCCAGACACCTGGACATGTCACCTGGAGGGTCAACATGCAGTCATACTGCACAACTGTGTATGCCTGTGTGTTGGGGGTAATGGTCATAGTGTATTCAGTAGTATTCTAAAAGAGGGCAAAATGGTAACTGCAGGTAAAAAACACGTGGATACCATTAAGGGCAATAGGCAGTAACAGATGTATAGTGTAGCTGAGCATGTACATCCACTAAACTACATGTTCTACCTGTAGCTATAGTGATATGGTAACTGAGGGGAGCAGGGATGCAACACCTGGCAAATTCACAACTCAGAAGAATAACATGCTACTTACTGCATTCCCTCCACTTGCATAGCATATACTTTAAGGTAAGTCAGGAACCAGATCGGGCAAGGTTTACTTCAGGATGTGAATACCATGGGAGGCCATAATAGTTACCTATATTAAGTAGGAAGGACAATTACAGATATGCTCTCCTGTGCAAGGCAGAAAGCTCAGGAGTTTGTACTGAACAAAACCACCAACAATGAAGAGGCTGATAGAGGGTGAGGATTTTTGGATGTTGCTCTCTGGGTAGGTAGACTAACCACTCATACCAAGTGGTGGCTTGGATGCAGATACAGGACAGACATCTTCTACCTTTGTGTCCACAGGCAATCCCTCGGGTTAGTCGTGACCATGCTGCTCTAATCAGGTGAAAGATGTAGAGAAGGCAGATGCTGCCATGACTCCTGTACTGTCCCTTATATGCATACAGCACTCAGAATTAACCAGTAGATGTGCAGATCAATAATCTGTACACAAACAGCAGCTATGTACACCACTGTGTAACTGGCAAATGTACTACATGGCACGAGCCAACTGCACAGTGACATGGAGTTATTGTCCCAATGAGACAATACTGCTTATAAGGGTACTTTTAATGAATGCTGCCTCCACAGATGCATCCATGTGACATATTCTGACTGCTATCCAGTATGCTTTTGCTGACTATGTGGTCCATAACTGTGGAAGAGTCTGAAGTGTCTCATATCAGAAATTAAGAGTGCTTCAGCCATATTATCAGTACCTTATGCTGACATATGGCCTAGCAGCCCTGGTCATGGGTGAAGACATTCATTGGGTTCTACCCAAGGGATGCCCCCACTGGGTGACCCAGAATATTCCTGTAATTCAAACCTATCTATGCCATGCAACAGATCTAGACCCAGCATGGCTAGCTACCATAGTGCAAACCAACCACTGTCATGTAGTGGTACATCAAACCCATCACTGAAGGATGTTATCTCCAACACCCAGCAATCCCCTGAGTACATGTCTACTGCACTTATCTTCCATGAACTGAATCTACCTCATGTTGTAGTATTGCATTTGCCTGTCATTTTATTCACACCAGCCTGTACAAGTGATGATGACTGTGCCCTGCCATCACTCCGTTGAGTGAGTTTGTTGATGTTTGATGTATAGTATCATCAGACTGCCTTGTATAGATGAGTATTACAGCATGCATCATATTATTAAGTGTTTTATGTGATATAGTCTGTTGTTGTGGACCAGTTTCACTGCTTTGCCAGTGATGTAATGTACTATTCCCATTTCTACATTATCCATAGCTCTGCTGCTCCACTGCTTTCCCCATTATCACTTACCTTGCCTACTACAGCTGCTGCTATTGTCCTGTCATGGTGTTGTCTGCCTGCACCACCTGTTTATGCAGGACCATGTTGTGTAGCATGGCACACACTACAAATATTCTGCTGCATATCTGAGGAATATGTAGTAATGCCTCACCAAATGTTGTCTAAATAGTCAGATCTACCCTTAAGAAGTCCAAAGACGTTCCACAATGTTTCTTGTTTTGGCATGGGTCATGACGTATTATTCTTCTAGTGCTGTATGTGGGTTGTAAAAGGGGAGGTCATCATCCACGGCTCAAGGGCATATGCAGCATCACTTGTACTACACAGGAAACAACATTATATGTGGCATGCATGTTATCTGTATGTATAAGCTATTCTGCTTACTATGTGCATGCAGCACCCTGTTGGAAATTCCATTGCAGAGACCACTGGTGTAGTTCAGTCATATGCCAAATGTATGAATCATGTGAACCATCTGTTTGGTGCATGGACATATTGTAGATAATATTCTGGGCATTACATATCTTTTAGGCATTACAGGCTACCTATTTATGTATCTCCATCCATCTGGACTAGGCAGGACCCTAATAACCAGATAGTTGCAGTCTGTGGTGCCAAAGACTTCAGGTAATACCACAGAAGGCAAACATGGTATGAGCTCTCTTCTCTGACAACCTTGGGAAACAAAGATGCTCCTTCACATGCTGTAATGTAATCCTGAAGAATTGGTTAAGCATACCTAACATGTCCTCCATAGGTCACTGGAAGGTCTCTATAGATAGGAAGGTCAGTGCTATGAATACTTTTGTGACCGTTGGATAGGGCATGTCATACGCACTCCTTAATTCCCCTCATGCTTGACACAATTCAATTATATCTCTGCTAGCTCTGAAAGGATGGATTATCTGCTGCTCTGACAGGTGTTGCTTTGTGGTGGACTGAATTCATCATCTTCATTAAACTCACAACGTTGCCACTTCTGACTCTGTTGGAGGCTACCAGCACATGCTGCTGAACTACTACTGCTGTCCCTAGCATGGCTGCTGTGGTGAACCGTGTAAATCATGGCATTCAAAATGGGTGAGCGCAGGCATGCAGCGTTGCCATTTTATCTGTCTCCTTATCTCTCCACCATGTTAGTCTCCTACTTTTCATGTTCCACGTTTCACTTGCATGGGATTTCTCATTCATATCACTATGTTCTTATTTCCTTGCTCTGCATATTTTATGGTTAGGATTTCTCATTCATGTGTCATTATGATCTCATATGAATGGTCTGCATATCTCATATTTTAGACCATTGCACTTTCATGCAACAGGTATCTCTAGCTCTCCCACATCCTATGCATGGCTGCTAACTGCTCTGTTTTGCACAGTACAATGCCCTTGGCCCTGTAAGAGCATTGGGAAGATAGGGCACTCAAGAAAGGGAACACTGCTGCACAGCTGTGATGGTCTCATGGCTTCAGAAATCAATGTCAGTAATGTACCCATGCACCACCAGCAGCTGGCAATCATACCTCGCTAACACCTTATGCTCCCTTTGCCCCCTCCAATTTTGTCTCTGTTTTTTATCCATGTTGGCTAAAACTGCTGCACAGAACATGGTCATGGGTAAGCACTGCAGCTTATGAAAGGTAGCTCTTCTCTCAGTTTAACTTGACAGTTAAGTTAATGTACCCAGAAATTAAACTGTGGAAGGAGAGAGGAAGGAAATGGTTGTTTGACACACATGACATTGCCTATGTGCCTATGTAGTGATCACACACTATGGCAAAAGTGGAAACTGTTAAGAACACACTTAGGAAGTTGAAATGTCATTTAGAAGGTGTAAATGTGATTCACATAAATGCAAAGTCATGTGCTGGCTCTGTAGTATAGAGATAAAGCCATGACTAAAGCCTTGATTTGAGCTTTGATTAGATGCCAGGGCACTTGAGAATCCAACTGGCAAAGGATGGGACTGGGTGACTAGCAATGCGAGACATGTATCTGAAAGAGGGGTCTAGTTAAATTCTGCCTTGGAAGGACACTCTGATGGAAGGGCTGCAAATACATTCCATACTTTGAAGGAATCTGGAAGCAGAAGCCTAGACAAAAAGGGCCTCTATTTCAACAAAGCACAGTGGGTGTGCAGAAGTGTGCAGCTGTACCAGGTTGAACATAGCAGGTGCTGCATCATAATAGTTAGCCAAAGGTGAGAGGTGTAGATCAACCACCCAGAAATCCCAGGGTCCACCAGGGATGATGCTACACCAAGACTACCCAGACTGTCTTAACTGGCCAATGAAAAATGAAGTGCTTAGTTCCAGATTCCCCTTTGGCTGGCCCCAATCAGAGCAGTGATCCAAGTCTATAACTCAGGGGATGGAGAAGTCACAGGGCAGGTCTGATGGTCACAACACAACTGTAATCTTAAAACAAGATAAAAATTCAAAGTTGTGCATTGTGTATTAAAACAAATACTACTTTTATACCACAGCCACCCATAATTGTCCAACTGAACCCCATTTGTACTGTATATCAAGTATGCCTTCAGTTTAGTATAAGTGTGGTGTAACTGCAGCACTGTAAAGCAGCTGTTGTGAATCATGCCATAAAGTTTGATTCCATCATTTGGCTGTCATTGTACCAACATCTGTATTTGATGTATACCACATTATTGTCCCAGTAGCATGGTCATGCTATGTAATTTGGACAATTGCATGAGCAATCAGAAATTCACTCCTGATATGGTACCTATGTCTGTAATGGACAGAGGCAGCCTGTAAATGGTTCATCTCCCAGGCCCCTGCTTGTACATTTGTCATCTTCCAAGCCCCTGTTTACACTTATCAAGGGCACCAGAACTTGTCAGAGATTTGGGATGCATGGTAGATTTAAAAATGTCCCACTGATTCTTAGCCTAGGATATACCTATGAGCTTATGTGTGTCTCCCTCAGACACACTGTCCCTGTGTATTGCTGCTGATTGCCCTATTTTTTAATGCACTTCACTGCCGTTTTTTCTAAATAACACCCGTGCCTTAACTGCTGATTTATTGAAAAGTAATATCTACAAACGATATTTAAACTGCAATTTGGATCAGACCAATAGTTTTCAGTATATGCTTAGTGCTGGATATATTTTTTGCATCCGTTAACTGTATACAGTTTTTAAATTCTTTTTCTAGTTGTAAGCTTCAAAGCTTCATGTGGATATTTCAGCATTTTCAGCCTCTTATAACCTATTCTGTGGCTTACAGCGCAGTGTAATGAGATATATAAGCTTAACAAGATAACATGTTATCCTTGTTATGTGTGTATAAGATGACTTTTTTACTCTGCAGTATATCAATATGCATGTGTGCATTTGTATGTGGGTGTATGTGTATGCTACATAACTTAATATCAATTAAATTGGTGCCAGAGTAACACAATTTCTATTTTCTTGAAGAAAGGGTAGCGAGATAATACCGTGAGCTGGTCAGGCCTTCCTTAAAGAAGTTTCTCCCCTGGAAAATATAAAACACAGGCTAACTGTTTAACTTGGCACACTTGTCAGGATGCTGCCTTTCAAACATTATAATAGCTGCCCTCTTTTTAATTCATTTGACCTTGACTACAATAATTTGTTATACACATTTAGAACCCTGTACTTAATATAAGAATTTGATTTTTTTTAACTACGGTACACTGTTCTCTGAATCTCAAAGCCTTTATTCTTTCATGCTACATACCAGAATGGTGAAATGTGAGCAAATCTTAAAAGAAAATCTTAATATAGCAGTATTTTATTTAGGGGGGTGTAATTTTGTATATATGCATAAGTATGTCTGAGAAAACGCTAGCATGTATCTTAGATAACTTAATATGCACCAATTTAGCTATATATTAATCAATGAAAAGTGTGTGATATAATGAATCAGAATGGGTTGCATGCATTTTGAGTGCTGTTTTTTATTACACCTTCGGAAAAGCACACACAAAGACACACACATTGTGTGTGTGTGTGTGTGTGTGTGTGTGTGTGTGTGTGTGTGTGTGTGTGTGTGTGTGTGTGTGTGTGTGTGTGTGTATGTTTATGTATAGAGAGAACCCAGAATGTTTTGTATATGTAGAGAGATGCCAGAAAATTATGCATGCTGAAGATGTGACAGTTAACTAAATTAAGAAAACTTCTTCAAGAACAGGATTCCTCACTTTACTAGTTTTCTTTCACTGTGTAGAAGAGCAGACATTTTGTTGTGGAGTATGTGGCGAACTCTTCCAGACCAAAGTAGAACTCCGTCGACATCAGAAGTATGCATGTAGTGCTGTAAATACCATATTTGAGACCCTGAATGAGGATATCAAGCAGGAAAAGCTGGAAGATGGAACAGTTCACGAGTGTAAGGATTGCGAACGAATATTCCCCAGTAAATACAGGTATGCAATGACTTTTCTCTCAGACCTTTAACACAATTATCCAGTAATTAACAAAACTTTCAGTATTTATTTAAATATAATACAGAAGAGGCAAAGGAGGCCCCGGACCACTGCTGCTAAATATCATATAAAAGTTTTAATCCAAAGTGAGCGCTTTTGTAGCTCAAGGCTACTTCATCAGACAAAAACTTACATCAGATGTGCAGTCTATATATCATCAAGTCAAATAATTAATCACCAATTGACTTAAAGGCACATAGCAAAATCATCACTTGAAGTAAGTCCAAAATATATGAACATGCATACATTCGCCTAATTTTTTATTTTTATTTATTTTATTTTATTTTACATTTGTTGACTGGGCTAGTCTAGCTGGATACATGTCCATTTTCAGTAGAGGCCCAGGGAGATAAGCTCCAAGCAGGTAAAAAGAGAAAAAATACAATACTTAAACAAATACTAAACAAAAATACAATGCTTAGAAAGTATTTAAATTGCAATACATTGGAGAATTAAACCTATTTGGAAAGAAAAAAAATGTCTATTTAAGTAAAGTGGTATAGAGTCAAAGCATAGTTTAAGATGCAAATAAGTACTGGTACACCCAAAGGTCTAAAGTTACTATTAGACAAAATAAGGAGAGAAGGAGACAAGAGAAAGGTTATAGAAGAGAAGAAAAAAAAATGCACTGGCTAGTATATGGTTGGTTTGCCTAGAAAATTGTTGCAGAGGGGACAAGGTTCATTCATTCAGCTATCTAATAATACATGAGTTATAAAAATTAATACATAACATAGACTAAATACATGGACTTAAGCTAAACCCAGAATATAAAAATACATATACTTTCCATCTAATTAATTCTCCTATCTAATAATGCATATAACAAATCTATTATAACTGTGCAAATAACCAATACATAACATTTATGAGAATAAAGACTGAAAAATACATTACTAAATGTAAAAATGACATCTATTAAAACACTACTATCTGATGCCTCTATCCATTAAAACTGGTTTAATGCATATTTTGTCACTGAGACCCTTACCAGTGTTCGCTTGTAACCTGATAATCCAACTTTATTCTTAACATCACCTCCTCTAATACTAGATTTAATCATATCTATCACTAGAAAATTAAATTCATGCTCATTGCCACATACCATAGTATGCTTAGCCAAGGCATCGGTGTCTATTTTCCTGGAGATGTCATATAGATGTTCTGTCATACAATCACGTAATCTACATGTCGTCATCCCAACATAAAAACAGGCACATGCTGCACAGGTGGCCAAGTAGACCAGATTTGTAGTATTACACTGTGCTGTCAATTTGAACGTGTATATCCTCCCTGTATCAGGATGTACAAACCTACCTGTGCTTTCAAGAAAACCACAGAACTTGCACTTACCACATGGGTATGCGCCAGATTTCATTCTATCTTCAGGGCTGGATTAGTTCACAACTGGCTCATGGTCCACATAATAACATTTTTAAGCACTTTTTATTCTTATACACATATCTGGGCCTTTCTCCTACAATCCCTTTCACGATTTTGAATTTCGCACTTTTGGGGTTTCGGTGTTTTGGTTTTTCAGCTTAATAGTCTTGAGATACTGAAATTCGATATTTCAGTATTTTGAGAGTATAAAGTGAATCTATATATATATATATATATATATATATATATATATATATATATACACAAAATTAATCAAAAGGAATATCTCCAGGAACAGATGATATTCCTGTGGAATTTTGAAAGTTGAAAAGTAAGAAAGTCATAATGATCTGGACAGTTTTGTTTATCAGTATTTTAAAAGGTGGGGAAATGCCATCATCTTATAAGAAAGTTCTGGTGGCTGTATTACCTAAGGAGTGCAACGATCCATTAGACCCTGCTTCATATAGAAAATTTCAATTTTAAAACATGATACTTGCCAAGAGAATGGCAAAATTGTTTCCAAATTGATATATGGATGAATGTGGTTTTGTGCAGGTGAAGAAACACTTGACAACATTAACAGAACAATGATGATCCAGAGGGAAACAGAGTCTAGGAAAACACCACTATTATTAGTACATCTTAATGAAGAGAAAGCATGCATCAGCATCAGTAGGGATTTTATGAATAAGGCCATGGAAACGTTTGCATTCTCTAATAAAATAACAGGATTAATTAGGATCCTATATGAAGTGTCAGAGGCAAGAATTAAGGTGGGAAGGTTCCTCACTAACAAACTGCATTTAAACAGAGGAGCCAGGTAAAGGTGTCCTCTTTCTCCTTTGTTATCTGTTGTGGCAGAGATGGGGTTGGCATAATGTCTTTACCTCACAGACAAGTACAAGATTTGATTCTTACTAAGGGCAACTGACTAGGCTTAAAATGGCCCACAAGGGCAACTAGTCTAATACTTATGAACCTGTGGGTGTCAGATTGGTATAATGGGTAAGGTGTTTACCTGACAGACACAAGGTGCAGGGTTTGATTCTCACATGGGGTAATTGGCTAGACTTGAAATGGCCCACAAGGACAGTTAGCTTAATACTAATCTATTAACCTATAAGATAAGGAACTCACAAATTCACTAGTGTAGTACTTAAAAAAATAGCCTTCTTTGCTGATCATCTTATCTTGTATTTGATAAATCCAGAAAAGGAAATTTCATTGTTATGGTACATTTTGAGACAGTGTCGGATCTTTTTCTGTATATAAAATGAATGAAGATAAAATAAATGCTGCAACAGTAAACTATGTAGGAACATATGAATTGGTTCAACAATATCCATATTTATAGAGACGTAACAAGATGAAGTATTTAGGTGTATGTACCGAAAAGTATTGTCTTAGGGCAGCTAAGGATATGAGGAAAGAGACTAGCTAATATAAAAACTAGAAACTGGAAGCTTTTAATTAAGGATATGGATAGTAAGATACAAGCAGTAAAAATCATTTTATTCTCTTTAATTTTCTCTACAGGTCAGACTTATTTTTATCTACCATAGGAGAACTTCTGGGTGGTAATTAATAAAGAAGACATTTATTTGGGAGGGGAAGAAGGAAGAGTTAAATGGAATAAGGCGATTCTCCATATAGTACAAGGTAGATTAGGATTACCTGACTTGATGGGATATTTTAGAGCTATGCAGTTAAAGCTCATGTACATAACACAATCAGAAGGTTATAAATCAAAGCGGAAGGGGATGATGATGATGATGATGATGATGATGAAATGGAGAGGAGGATGGGAAATAAGGAGAGAGAGTAGAATTTTTGATGTAGGTATGTAAGGAGAATAAGAAATATACAGAACATTATATTAATAAAGTAGCAGAAAGTATTCTAAGGACAAAGTCAACATAGAGATGGTCAAAGTAGATTTTATCAATAGGAATGACTGCAAATAAGTATTCAGAAAATAGGCAAGAGAGAGCTGCAATCTACTGGAGAAAATTATGAAAGGAACCAAATTATTGCAAGCAAATAACTTGGAAGGGAAAGTTAACTGAGTGGAATGAGGCCAAGCAGAAATTTGGACTGCAGGTTATAGGCTGTCTCCCATACCTGGGTTTAATTGCAGAATACAGGCAAAGATTAAAGGGTAAGAGAGTGTTAAGTGAAAAATAGCTATGGTAGAGTTTATAACTAAGTCTACAACAGAAGCTACTATAAAAGAGGGAATAATTAGTAAGGTATATAAAATGTTATGATACCTATAAGAATCAATCAGCAGAGATCAGAAAAGCTTGAGAAGAAAAATTGGAAATACAGTTTCTCAAGGAACATTTGAAATATGTCTCCCAAGTAAGCAAAGTCCAGAAGATTAAGGATTTTTGTATGGAAATATTTGCATAGGTATTTACAAACCCCAAGTAGAAGGCAGATATTTTTTCCTCAAGTAGATAACAAATGCTGCAGATGTGATAAGAATGACAGAGGTAACTGGGAACAAGTGTTCTGCGAATGTAACAAGTTAGCAGATTTAAAAAAATTCCTACTGACTGTTTTGTCAGAAATGTTGGGAGAACAAATAATTGTAACTAAGGAAATTATTGTTTTGAGGTTGAACATAGGCTCTGAATTGCCTAGAAATAGTAAGAACTTGCTAAGTTTAATGCTACTAGTTGCCAAAAATGTAATTACTATAAAAGAGAAATCAGAATTGAAACCAACTGTAGCTGAAGTACTAACTATTGTAAATGAGATAAAAGAACTAGAGGGTGGGATACTTAGAATAAGGAAAGAACAAATACAAGGAAGTAAATGGAGTCTTTGGGAACAACTATGCAGAGAAATGTTCAGGAGGAGGAACTGGGTTTATGGGAATGAAGGAAATGAACAATTTATGTAATATAGTAGAGTAAATTCATATTAAAACATTAACACATGTATAATGCATGAAAAATGTTGCTATTATGTGTTTTCTTTTACATTAATGTGCATGCATCTTTGCTACAATTTTATTGGTGATTTAACAAAGAATGAAGATGATATCACTGTGAAGGATACCATCAGTGGCCACCTGTCTGTTTGCTTTTCAGTGGCAAGGCATGAAACAGAAAGCACACTTACTCTTCTGGATTATTGCTTTTAACCTTACCTCATACTCAAAAGGCTTTGCTGCATTTAGTGTGCAATATACATGCTAAGCTGCTGCTTTTACTTCACTTAAATGTTATACCATTACTGATGTCTAAAAGGTCAAAGTACAATTATCACAATACGATTGTTGCATATACAACTTTCTTCAACTGTTGCTTACTTTCTGTGTCACGGTAGTTCCTCTGTTTCCTATTACGCATACTTATTCCTGTAGAACTCACATATATACAGTGTCAAGTCACCAGTTTAAAAAGGCTCTGCCCACTGGGACTGCCTGTTCAGCAAATAATTAATAAATAAATACTTATATAAACCATATATAAAAGAGACAGGAAACTAGTTCATGCAGTGCAGTTTTCATATATTCTGTGCTTTCAGGAGAATGTTGTGAATGTTTTCTAGTGCCTCTTTTCTGTGGTACTTTTCAATTTCTAATATTTAACAATTCTATCTGTCCAGAACAGACCACTAAGGATGCAACAACTAAGTCACAAAAAAAAAATTAGTTATGAAACATTACTGTCATGTAAAAATAAAATGAATTACTTAATTTATTGAGATTTTTTTTTTTTTGGTAAAGGAAGAAAAGTATGTTAGATGTAGAATGCCAGTTTTGAAACATGCTTTCTGACATTCTAGCTACAGATTCGGCAATACAGATATTTCATTAAAAGTATCTTCTGTGATACTAAGCACAACCATATTTGTTGTTTGTCTTTAGCCTGGAGCAACATATGATCATCCATACAGAGGAAAGGGAATATAAATGTGATCAGTGTCCAAAGGCCTTCAATTGGAAATCAAATCTGATTCGCCACCAGATGTCACATGACAGTGGCAAACGATTCGAGTGTGAAAACTGTGTCAAGGTAACAGCTATTTTACTCTATATTGATACTAATAAAGCAATTTTTTTATGCTGCTCACACTTGCCATTGGCTATAATATAGCTGCAAAAATAAAGTTTATTTGCCTGATAGCCAGGAAAAGCTGAGACTATTAGTCACAATCTCTGCCATGTCCTATGGCAGTAGTTTACATGTGGTAAACAGCATAAACAAGTAGCTACCTGTCAACTAACAAATTTTACCAACTGAAGGAACACTTTCCTGTTGTGATTCCTGTTTTGTAAACTATTAACATTCTTCTGATAATAATGAAAAAACTGTTAATGGCAGGAGTAAAACTTCACAGGTGCCTAGCACTAATAATTTATATAAATACTATTGCAACTATTATGGTGCTTGAGTTTGACTATTGTTTGATATTTTTTTTCATTTTAAAATATATACAAAGCCTGTAGTAAAAGAGGATGGTATTGCAAAGGGCTGCATGTAATAACATATTTGTGAAAGAAAGGTCTACACATAAGACACTAATGAGTTCACAAAGACAGACACACTCACACACACACACACACACACACACACACACACACACACACACACACACACACACACACACACATACACATATGCAACACACACACACTTGCAGTCACAAAGAGCAGGTGTTCTCAGAGACAAATATAAGTAAGTTTTGCAGCCATTCATATAATTAACTGCATTTATACAGTGTAACACTTGTGCAGCTGCATTCCATTTGGCACACACACATATTCATGGTATTGCACACTGACCCAAAGAAATACACACACATATATGTAGACAGAAGCTCGTATTCATATGCCCATTTCTGAACATTTTGATTGGAGGTGGCTTATTAAACATTAACAGACACATATTGTTCTATAGTGCACTGAACACATTTGCTATTGGAAATAATGCACATTATAAAGTTTCACTTGCTTCAAAGTCATAGTATATTTGTAGATGTAAATGAAAATATTAATATTAGCTATCAGTATCTAGCCATCAGATTTACATGTTTCGCAAAATCTGAAATAAAACACATTTAGTTTTCACTTTAGTCACATGGTCACAATTTCACACAGCAATGATGACTTTTCATAATCAACCCTATGCATACATAAATCAGAATTTTTGTGTTATATAAAGTAAGCAAGAATTAGAAAAAAATTATATATTATTCCTAAGCATTTCTACTAGAATTGTTACTTTTGACACTCCACAGCCAACTACAAAGACCTGTGACATAAATCCGTTGTTAATAGCAATGGTAAAACAGCAAGAGAGTTTTCTCACCAATCAAGTGATGGCTGGAAAAGCAAGACCTCCCACAGTAAGAAATAAAAACCTTTCAAAAGTTAATCGCTAGCTAAAAAGTGTTTCGTATCAGCAAGGGACATTTGTCCAAGTGCTACATGTTTTTTACATTTATATTTACTGTTGTTCTGAGGCGACATCTGAGGTTTCTAGCTGTGCTGGGAATAATATCATAATATGAATTAAGTGGAAAAAATAGACTTTAATGTGGGTCCAAAGACTTGGAAAAAGCCAGTCTGTGCTTGTAAGTCTGTAGGCAAAGACAACATCAAAAACATAAATGCAGACATGATTAAATAGTCTTGTGCATACTGGCACAAGTCAAATTTGTACTGCAAAAACCTCAGCTGTGTCAGGCATGCTACTTTACAACAAAATGCACATAAAACAATGTGCATATAAGAATCCACACTATAATATACCCAGCATGTACTAGACACTTAAGAAGTGCATTGTTTCATTTTTTTTATCTGTTCAACAGTCTCATTTCAGACACTGCTGCGAACACAAGTCACAATCAAATGAATATTCTTCATTGCAAACTTACAAGCAAGAATGATGCTGTTTCTTTCCGTATTGTGAATCCTCAGTGTTATTTTCTTCATCACATGTATTATTTCTTTTGTAATTTATAATAAACCATCCTCTTTTATAACCTGTATACCTCTCCTGTTAATCTCTTTTGTGATTCATGTATGTATACTAACCAAATTTTTGCAACTAGCTTTTCAGGAGTTCTTCACGAGATGGTCATTGCTTGAAGTAACATATGTCGTTTTACATTAACTCATGTAGTCCTCCCATTACAGGTAGCATCCTTTCTTGTTTTGTTCACCAAAATGCACTTGGAGTCTTATAGTAAGCATCAGTAGCAGCAGGCTTCATGTTCCCCTTAGATACTCCATTACTGAAACAGCTTTATTTGATGAATAGTCCCACACAGTTCTTTACTATTTTTTTAGGTATTCAACTCATTTAAAAAATTCTGAAGTTGCAGCCAATAGCTTCTGCAGCTTCTGTGTTCTCTTGCTTCCCATTTGTTAAATACCATTGTCTTAAAGCTATAGATTGTGGTGTATTTTATGCTTCCTATGTCCAAAACAAATCCTTCAAAATACTGAAGGGGATTAGCACCCCTTTTCAAAATGATCCCTCACCCTATACCTCAGCCATGTTGTAACCTCCCAGAAATCTCTTATACCACAAAAACATTTGGCAAATGGATCCATGCACCTAGATGAGCAGCATTATTCTCATTTTTTGGAATTGATCTGCATTTCTCATGTCAAACATCTACACACCCACTCCTTCTCTTCCAAGAGGTATGTTATGTATAAATAAACATGGTGGTGAGTATTTGTTACTTACTATCATCTTTACAAAATGTAGATGTTAACGCATATTAGGAAATCTCCTCCACGACTTTTAGCTATTTTCAAGCCAATGGATTATCATTCACTAAATTTAGGGAATGAATTGCTACATATAATGATACTTTTTTTCCTTCTTTTGTATACTGTTTCTCTTCCCATTTGCTTGCAGTCTGTGTCATCTCATAAATCTGTAATGTGTTAATTCTCTTGGAATACCTATAGAATGAGTCACTGGTTAGTCTCTGGCACATAAAAAAAAGTTACTTTCATAGCCCACTAAAAGTCAGCTATGGAAGGCCAGTATCCATGCAAAATGGAAGAGATGTCGTCTGTCATACTGGTGACTTTGATTCAAGGGAAGACCAAATGACGTAAAGAGGTTTGAGCAGTTCTTGCCAGCAGCAATCCTTCTCATGAAAGAGAATGAGGCCTTTTCCTACTGCATCAGGACTCGTTGTAGAAGCCAAGCATGGTAGTCTAATAACCAGCATTAGGCTTATTCCAGGTATGAACAGACATTGGTTGATATGTGCATGGAATAAGCCTAATTGCAGCCTTTAAAGGGGGGGTGGCAGTGGGGATACAGGGGTAGGAGTGGCAGAACCAACAGGAGTTATTTGCATTGATGCTGTGTGCACATTTCCTAGAAACATCCAATTCCTTTTAGCACCACTTAATGTAGCTCTGCAAAATATAGTCTTTTATTCCAGTCTTTTTCTGCCACTAATGTTTTCTTGATCTTTTTTCCCATCTAGCTACCTGATGCTTTTTTTCCATTATCCCCCCCCCCCCAAAGGACCAATCACAATACCAGTAGATTGCCAGGCACCCAGTGTTACTGCTGCACAGGTTAAAACAGCAATGTCCAAGGCCAAGATTACAGCTTCTATGGGACCTGATAATTTCCCTGGCTGTGTTCTACATGAACTACAGAGTGAACTGGCACCTCACCTGTGTGCCCTGTTCAATCACAGCCTCACCTCAGGCTTTGTCCCTACTGAATGGCACACTGCTACAGTCAGCCCTCTCCACAAATGAGGAGTGACTACAGACCCTGGGAATTATCGCCCAATTAGCCTGACAGTCTGATATGTAGAGCTATGGAATGCGTCATCATGGACCTAATAAACAAGGATACAGGGAATCTCCAAACTCCGGATCCTACACAGTTTGGTTTTTGTGAAGGGTAGATCATGCCTGCTCAACTTGCTTGACTTCTTTGAGTCAGTCACCAGAGCTGTGGATGAAGGCAAGGTGGTTCATACAGCCTACCTTGATCTGGCCAAGGCCTTTGATACCATTCCCCACTCAGGAATCATAAAAAAAATGACTAAGCTAGGTTGCAAACTGGCTCACAGATAGAACCCACAGTGTGAAAGTAGCTGGCTCCAAGTCAGACTGCCGATGAGTCACGAGTGGAGTCCCATAGGGTTCAGTCCTGGGTCCTGTCCTGTTTGGTATCTACTTCTCTGATTTCCAGGCCAAGGCGAAGGGACTCGGGCTGACAAAGTTCACAGACAATTGCAAGTTGGGAGCTATTATTAACTCCCCAAGTGATGCTGACATCCTACAGAAAGGCTTCAATGACACCAGCAACTGGTGTCAAGACCATGGTCTTAAGCTCAATGCCAAAAAATGTGTCATCATCCCCTTGGGAAAAACCTGGTTCCCTTGAATTACTACATTACTGGTAGTCCACTGAGCACAGAAGGCGTTATAAGAGATCTGGGAACACAGGTTGACAACAACCTCTCTTTTGTCCACCATGTTGCCACTGTGGTCAGGAAAGTCCTTCTATGTGGCACATCTCATTACTAAGGGTTTTGCATCCAGGAAGAACGAGGTCATTGTCTCCCTCTACTCTTCCCTCATTAGGCCAATCATCGAGTACAATGCCTCTTTTAGCATTTACCTCACTAGACACCTGCAACAACTGGAGAGGCCGCAAAAGTACCTCACAAAGAGGATCCTAGGCCTTAAACACTTGTCATATATGGACAGATTAAAAAAAACTCCCAACAATTCTGTGTCATGTATCACCTACTTAGAGACAATCTCTGCTTGACTTACAAAGCCATGTCTGACCCAGCTCTGTTAGAAATGCTACTTCTAAAGAAATCCCAATCCCTCCGCACCACACACTCCAGAGACCTCAACCTCATTACCACAATCAACAGAACATGCTGGAGGGACAGGTTCATAACCCAGAGACTGCCCATGCTATGAAATAGACTTCCCATACATGTCAAGCAGAGCACCTCACTGGCCCTCTTCAAGAGAAATTTTGATGAGTGTATGGGAAATAGAAAATTCACCCCGGGGATCACTCCAGTGGCTCTTCTTGACAGAGGCACTAGGAATTAAGGTCGGGTAGCACAATGCCAGGGTAATCCTATGGGCTAGGCTTGTAAAGGCTCCAGGGCCATTAGCCTAGTATACACCTATGAACCTGTGAACCTATATAATGTTTTTGGCTATCTAGTAATCAAGTAGCTCTTTATATTTTAAAACAGTCAGTGCTTTATTGTAACTTTTTAGTCTGTTTAACATTTTACATCAAATTGTTTTGCCTGGTACTGTCATTTTTTTCATTGATAACTCCTATCTCCTCAGTTAATCTCCTCTACCCCTTACTTACAGATAAGTGTAGTCTATTCCCAGTCCTTACACTTCAGTTTCTTTTGGCCAGGTCTTTATTTACAGTCTTTAAAATCTGAATTGCCACCTTTATCTTATGAGGGATCTGTCCCTTGTTTTCACCCCTCTTTTTTATATTTTTCTTCTTATCGCCTTATATTTTTATGTTTTGATTTCTAATTTTGTTTATTCTATCTAGTCCCTCTCTTAAACTTTTATCCATCATCCATTCCATCTTCTTATATATCTCCACATACGTCTATATTACCTGATCGAACATTTAGGTTAGTGAATACCTAAACGTCGACCTGGTAATATCAAAAAATTAAAACAGCGAACAGCCGATTTAACATAGGGAATGAATTGCCTTGGCTGCAAAGAAAAAAAAATTTGAACCAAAATGAAGTGGGGGGCTTCTACCCCCACACCCACTGATCAGGGGGGCTGTGCCTCCTACACCACCCCTAACTAAATATACCAACTCCAAGGTTGCTCTACAGTGGGGAAAGGGGCAAAATCTGCATAACCACCAAGGGAATTATTTTCCTATGTTAAATCGTCCGTTCGCTTTTTTTTGCTTTCGCTATTACCAGATCAATGTTTAGGTATTCGCTAACCTAAATGTTCAATCAGGTAATAGGAACCCGTTCACATTCCTCCTGTAAGTAAGTTCCATTTCCTTTCTGCTTACCTGCGTTACCATTTTTATCACTTTCCAATATTCTGGGGCTGCTCCTATTTCCATTTCTTTGTGACTGCCTTCTTTCCTACCAGAATTATTATTACTGTTAATTGTACATGTTCTGCCTCTATATTGTTGTCTGCTCCTAATATGAATAACTTCTTTGTTAATTTAATCTCACTCCTGGTTAGCATTTCTAGTAATCTTTTAGGGTTATTCTTAATTTATTTTTGAATTTCTCTTATTCCCAGAGTATATGTAGCCGTAATCCTATTTTTCCTTTCTTACATCTATGGCATTTTTTTCTTGTGTTGGGGAACATCCAAGCTAGCAAGTAAAAATATCTGTACAATCACTTCTGGGTAAAACTGTTAAGCTGCATCACCTTTGTTATGTGTCTAGGTAGTTTAATTACCTCCCCATCAAATCTCAGTTGGTATCTCTTCCTGCAGCTCCTTTAACAATCCTTCCCCCAAAAAATCTGAGTTGGTATCTCTTACTGCAAATCCTTTTCCTAACTTTGTCTCATTTTCTCTGTTGTGTTTTTTTCTTTTCCCTTTATCACCTCCATTCCTTTTTTTGTTTTTCTTAAACACCTTTATTTAATTATCACTCGTGACATGGGCACATTTACGTTTATATAAAAGTAATTAAACTGTGTTAACAAGTTAAAATTAACAAACATTATTATTTCCTTCATAGTCCTCCTTCCATTCTCTGGTTAATTTCTCTTACTATTTTGTACCTTCTCCGTTCCCTTTTCTGGCCATTTTTATTTTACCCATCTACTCAGTATCTCTTGAGACACTCATTCCATCTCCCATAGGAATGAATATTCCTCCTTCAGTTTTCTTCTTCTACCGACACAGAAAATGCCATTCTCTCTAGCATGTCTTGTGCCCCACAATGGTAACATCTCACCTCTCTACAATTTTGCGTTTCCCCTCAAAAAATGTCAACACTTGTATTGTATAACTCTTTTCATACCAGCAAATGGACCACCACACTTGAACATTCTGGATGAAATTCCCCAAAGTCACCCCCCTCTTTAAACTGATTTGTTACCTCCCAGATGATGTTTTCCAGTCAGCCCAGTGCTACATATTTATCAGACTTAAAATGTTATCTATTTGATATGCCTTTAAGTAATCTATTCTCTCTTATGCTCCTAGACCTCCTCTATATTTCAGTAGTGTCACTCTTTCCCATGTCACTTGTAGCTTGTCATCTGTCCTGAAAAAAAGTTCCTCATCATCTGAGATATTCTTCTTAAACAACCTTAATTTGGCAAGTCCAAGAAAACTTTGGCAAGGTATGTAATACGTGGCAGAAAATATAGCTACATTATGTGCACTTTATGGTCTTTATGGTGTGTTTCCATGTCTCTGTTTGTTTCTTTGTTCTATAAATTCTCTTTCATAAGTCAACCTGGATGATTTTTCCACGGTTCCTTTTAACCAAATCCCCAGATATTTGAGTTCTTGTTACATACTTCTTTGCCCTAGTCATCATTTTTCTTCTTGACACATATTTATGTCTAACATTTATGCTTTATTCTGGTTTATTTTATATTCTCTCCATTTTACTAAAATTATTTATATCCTGACCTGGATGTTAAAGCATTATTAATACATTGTCTGAGAGGAGCATCGCCTTACACTGCCTAGTGACAAAAAAATAAACCCAACCCAACCCACACAGGCTTCCAAAGCTGACAGGTTTTTTTTTTATTATTCTAAAAAACACACAAAGATAAGCTCATTCATCCCATAAAACGACTTCATCAGACCTGCCTAGTGCTCCTTTGGTATGCTCTTATTTCTGACTCCCTGATAGATATGGCCAGTGGTCCTAAATATGTGGCAAATAGTAATAGGGAAAGAGGGACTAAGAAGCACCCCTGCCTATTCCCTCTCTCCCCCACTTTAAATTCCTGTGATAATCTTGCTCTTACTTTTACTCCTGGCCCTTCATGTATCTTCCTTGGCCCTGCTCTCCATCCCTTTGGAAATCCATACTCATCATTAATTTAAACAGATATTTCCACTGTACTATGCTGAAAGCCTTTTTGGCATCTAGTGATGTTTCTGCTAACTCCCTCCCTTCTTTCTGTGCTTCTTGTGCTATCAGTAATATATTAATAAGTTTATCCACTTTCTTCTTCCCCCCAACAAACTAGTATTATGTCCTGCATTTGCTTTGCCACTATATCTGCTATTATCAATATAAAACATTTATAGAAATAATTTAAGATTCATATATATATATATATATATATATATATATATATATATATATATATATATATATGTGTGTGTGTGTGTGTGTGTGTGTGTGTGTGTGTGTGTGTGTGTGTGTGTGTGTGTGTGTGTGTGTGTGTGTGTGTGTGTGTGTGTGTGTGTGTGTGTGTCTGTGTCCATGTTTATATATACTCTTAAATCAATGTGCAAAAATATTGCTTCATGCTACATTGATTTCTGCACACTGAAACTCACTATCATGGAAAAAACACCAAAAATGTACCAAATGCAAAAAGAAGATAAACATTTCCTTTTAGCAATTGATCAACAACAAAAAATTACCCTAACATAGCCTTCAGCCATAATTTGTCTGAATAGTGGCACTGTTAGGGAAAGAGTTTTTGGTAAGGCAGTCTGTAGTGTTGTGATCTGAGCCATAAGCAGGGTTGGCACACGTAAGTAAAGTGGAACTGGGTGGCAAAGCCCTAGGTACATCTTTACTCATACATAGACACACACACACACACACACACACACACACACACACACACACACACACACATACACACAAACATACACACACACACACACACACACACACACACACACACACACACACACACACACACACACACACACACACACACACACACTCACGCTCTGCATGTATACCATCACAAACACAGAAATCACTAAAAGTATCACCTTACCTACATTTTACTCTCACTTTAACCTAGGAACACTCACACACATACTACAAAACTTTCACACTCATTCCATTAAATCTATCACCTTCCCTAATACTTATTCTAACCTTCACCCACAAACACTCACATACAAGCCTCCATTATAATCAAAAAAAAAAAAAACACTTACCTCCATGCAATCACACCTCACACACCACAGGAACACTTGATAAGCTGGTGTTTGAAATCTCCTGCATAAAGAAAAGTGTGTGAGTATGTGTGTGTGTGTGTGTGTGTGTGTGTGTGTGTGTGTGTGTGTGTGTGTGTGTGTGTGTGTGTGTGTGTGTATATATATATATATATATATATATATATATGTGTGTGTGTGTGTGTGTGTGTGTGTGTGTGTGTGTGTGTGTGTGTGTGTGTGTTTGTCCACACCCCTTCAGCGCTCATGTTCGTACTCGTTCCTGGGATCACACCCCTTCAGGACTTATGTTCATACTCATTTTTGGGTTCACACCCCTTCAGGAATCATGTTAGCACTCATTCTTGGGTCCACACCCCTTCAGGACTCATGTGAGCACTCATTCTTGGGTCGACACCCCTTCAGGGCTCATGTTAGCACTAATTCTTGGGTCCACACCCCTTCAGGATTCATGTTAGCACTCATTTTTGGGTCCACAGCCCTTCAGGACTCATGTTAGCAGTCATTCTTGGGTCCACACCCCTTCAGGACTCATGTTAGCACTCATTCTTGGGTACACACCCCTTCAGGACTCATGTTAGCACTCATTACACCCTTCAGGACCCATGTTAACACTTATTCTTGGGTCCACACTATTGTAGGACACATGTTAGCACTCATTCTTGGGTCCATGGTATTGCAGGACCCACGTTAGCACTCATTCTTGGGTTCACACTATTGTAGGACCCATGTTAGCACTCATTCTTAGGTCTACACTATTGCAGGACCCATGTTAGCACTCATTCTTGGGTCCACACCCCTTCAGGGCTCATGTTAGCACTCGTTCTTGGGTCCACACTATTGCAGGACCCATGTTAGCACTCATTCTTGGGTCCACACTATTGCAGGACCCATGTTAGCACTCATTCTTGGGTCCACACTATTGCAGGACCCATGTTAGCACTCATTCTTGGGTCCATGATATTGCAGGACACAAGTTAGCACTCATTCTTGGGTTCAAATTATTGCAGGACCCATGTTAACACTCATTCTTGGGTCCACACTATTGCAGGACCCATGTTAGCACTCATTCTTTGGTCCACACCTTCAGGACTCATGTTAGCACTCATTCTGGGCACAACACCTCCACTCCTCTCTCATCATGTGCTGACTATTTCAGGTTCACACCCCTTCAGGACCCATGTTAGCACTCACTCTTGGGTCCACACTATTGCATGACCCACGTTAGCACTCATTCTTGGGTCCACACCCTTCAGGACCCATATAAGCACTCATTCTTGGGTTCACACTATTGCAGGTTTCACATTAGCACTCATTCTTAGGTCCACACCCTTCAGGATGTTTGTACTCGTTCTGGTTTTCACACTTCCAGAACTCATGTTAGCACTCATTCTTGGGTCCACACCCTTCAGGGCTCATGTTAGCACTCATTCTTGGGTTCACACCCCTTCAGGACACATGTTAGCACTCATTCTTGGGTCCACACCCTTCAGGTCTCATGTTTTCCTGGGTTCACACCCTTCAGAACTCATGTTAGCACTCATTCTTGGGTCCACACCCCTTCAGGGCTCATGTTAGCACTCATTCTTGGGTCCACACCTTCAGGACTCATGTTAGCACTCATTCTTGGATTCACACCCTTCAGGACTCATGTTACCACTCATTATTAGGTCTACACTATTGCAGGGCCCATGTTAGCACACATTCTTGGGTGCACACTATTGCAGGACCCATGTTAACACTCATTCTTGGGTCCACTGGTATTGCAGGACCCACGTTAGCCCTCATTCTTGGGTCCACACTGTTGCAGGACCCAGTTTAGCACTCATTCTTGGGTCCATGATATTGCAGGACACAAGTTAGCACTCATTCTTGGGTTCAAATTATTGCAGGACCCATGCTAACACTCATTCTTGGGTCCACACCCCTTAAGGACTCATGTTAGTACTCATTCTTGGGTCCACACCCCTTCAGGGCTCATGTTCGCACTCATTCTTGTGTTCACACCCCTTCAGGACTCGTTAGCACTCATTCTTGGGTCCACACCCCTTCAGGACTCATGTTAGCACTCATTCTTGGATCCCCACCCCTTCAGGGCTCATGTTAGCACTCATTCTTGGGTCCACATCCCTTCAGGACTCATGTTAGCACTCATTCTTGGGTCCACACCTCTTCAGGGCTCATGTTCATACTCATTCTTGGGTTCACACCCTTCAGGACTCATGCTAGCACTCATTCTTGAGTCCACACCCTTCAGGGCTCATGTTAGCACTCATTCTTGGGTCCACACCCCTTCAGGACTCATGTTAGCACTCATTCTTGGGTCAACACCCTTCAGGGCTCATGTTAGCCCTCATTCTTGGGTTCACACCCCTTCAGAACTCATGTTAGCACTCATTCTTGGGTCCACACCCCTTCAGGGCTCATGTTAGCACTCATTCTTGGTTCCACACCCCTTCAGGACTCATGTTAGCACTCATTCTTGGGTCCACACCCCTTCAGGGCCCACTCCTTCTCACGTCCCCACACCCTCTGTGTTAGGTTAGTACTCATTCCAGTCACCACCCTTCAGGGCTCATGTTCTGCCATTCTTGTGTTCACACCCCTTCAGGACTCATGTTAGCAGTCATTCTTGGGTCCACACCCCTTCAGGGCTCATGTTACCACTCATTCTTGGTTCCACACCCCTTCAGGACTCATGTTAGCACTCATTCTTGGGCCCACACCCCTTCAGCGCTCATGTTCGTACTCGTTCCTGGGTTCACACCCCTTCAGGACTTATGTTCATACTCATTTTTGGGTTCACACCCCTTCAGGAATCATGTTAGCACTCATTCTTGGGTCCACACCCCTTCAGGACTCATGTGAGCACTCATTCTTGGGTCGACACCCCTTCAGGGCTCATGTTAGCACTAATTCTTGGGTCCACACCCCTTCAGGATTCATGTTAGCACTCATTTTTGGGTCCACAGCCCTTCAGGACTCATGTTAGCAGTCATTCTTGGGTCCACACCCCTTCAGGACTCATGTTAGCACTCATTCTTGGGTACACACCCCTTCAGGACTCATGTTAGCACTCATTCTTGGGTCCACACCCCTTCAGGACTCATGTTAGCACTCATTCTTGGGTCCACACCCCTTCAGGACTCATGTTAGCACTCATTCCTGGGTTCACACCCCTTCAGGACTCAAGTTAGCACTCATTCTTGGGTCCACACCCCTTCAGGGCTCATGTTAGCACTCATTTTTGGGTCCACACCACTTCAGGACTCATGTTAGCACTCATTCTTGGGTCCACACCCCTTCAGGACTCATGTTAGCACTCATTCTTGGGTCCACACCCCTTCAGGACTCATGTTAGCACTCATTCTTTGGTCCACACCCCTTCAGGGCTCATGTTTCCACTCATTTTTGGGTTCACACCCCTTCAGGACTCATGTTAGCACTCATTCTTGGGTCCACACCCCTTCAGGACTCATGTTAGCACTCATTCTTGGGTCCACACCCCTTCAGGGCTCATGTTAGCACTCATTCTTGGGTCCACACCCCTTCAGGACCCATGTTAGCACTCATTCTTGGGCCCACAGTATTGCAGGACCCATGTAAGCACTCATTCTTGGGTTCACACTATTGCAGGTTTCACATTAGCACTCATTCTTGGGTCCACACCCCTTCAGGACTCATGTTAGCACTCATTCTTGAGTCCACACCCTTCAGGGCTCATGTTAACACTCATTCTTGGGTCCACACTATTGCAGGACCCATGTTAGCACTCATTCTTGGGTCCACACCCCTTCAGGACTCATGTTAGCACTCATTCTTGGGTCCACACCCCTTCAGGACTCATGTTAGCACTCATTCTTGGGTCCACACCCCTTCAGGACTCATGTTAGCACTCATTCTTGGGTCCACACCCCTTCAGGACTCATGTTAGCACTCATTCTTTGGTCCACACCCTTTCAGGGCTCATGTTAGCACTCATTCTGGGTTCACCCCTTCAGGGCTCATGTTAGCACTCATTCTTGGGTCCACACCCCTTCAGGGCTCATGTTAGCACTCATTCTTGGGTCCACACCCCTTCAGGACTCATGTTAGCACTCATTCTTGGGTCCACACCCCTTCAGGGCTCATGTTCGTACTCATTCTTGGGTTCACACCCCTTCAGGACTCATGTTAGCACTCATTCTTGGGTCCACACCCCTTCAGGACTCATGTTAGCACTCATTCTTGGGTCCACACCCCTTCAGGACTCAGGTTAGCACTCATTCTTGGGTCAACACCCCTTCAGGGCTCATGTTCGTACTCATTCTTGGGTTCACACCCCTTCAGAACTCATGTTAGCACTCATTCTTGGGTCCACACCCCTTCAGGGCTCATGTTCGCACTCATTTTTGGGTTCACACCCCTTCAGGACTCATGTTAGCACTCATTCTTGGGTCCACACTGTCAGGACTCATGTTAGCACTCATTCTTGGGTCCACACCCCTTCAGGACTCATGTTAGCACTCATTCTTGGGTCCACACCCCTTCAGGACTCATGTTAGCACTCATTCTTGGGTCCACACCTCTTCAGGACTCATGTTAGCACTCATTCCTGGGTTCACACCCCTTCAGGACTCAAGTTAGCACTCATTATTGGGTCCACACCCCTTCAGGGCTCATGTTCGCACTCATTTTTGGGTTCACACCCCTTCAGGACTCATGTTAGCACTCATTCTTGGGTCCACACCCCTTCAGGACTCATGTTAGCACTCATTCATGAGTCCACACCCCTTCAGGACTCATGTTAGCACTCATTCTTGGGTCCACACCCCTTCAGGGCTCATGTTAGCAGACATTCTTGGGTCCACACCCCTTCAGAACTCATGTTAGCACTCATTCTTGGGTCCACACCCCTTCAGGGCTCATGTTCGTACTCATTCTTGGGTTCACACCCCTTAAGGACTCATGTTAGCACTCATTCCTGGGTCCACACCCCTTCAGGGCTCATGTTAGCACTCATTCTTGGGTCCACACCCCTTCAGGACTCATGTTAGCACTCATTCTTGGGTCAACACCCCTTCAGGGCTCATGTTCGTACTCATTCTTGGTTTCACACCCCTTCAGAACTCATGTTAGCACTCATTCTTGGGTCCACACCCCTTCAGGGCTCATGTTAGCACTCATTCTTGGGTTCACACCCCTTCAGGGCTCATGTTCGTACTCATTCTTGGGTTCACACCCCTTCAGGACTCATGTTAGCACTCATTCTTGGGTCCACACCCCTTCAGGGCTCATGTTAGCACTCATTTTTGGTTCCACACCCCTTCAGGACTCATGTTAGCACTCATTCTTGGGTCCACACCCCTTCAGGGCTCATGTTAGCACTCCTTCTTGGGTCCACACCCCTTCAGGGCTCATGTTAGCACTCATTCTTGGTTCCACACCCCTTCAGGACTCATGTTAGTACTCATTCTCGGGTCCACACCCCTTCAGGGCTCATATTCGTACTCATTCTTGTCTTCACACCCCTTCAGGACTCATGTTAGCAGTCATTCTTGGGTCCACACCCCTTCAGGGCTCATGTTAGCACTCATTCTTGGTTCCACACCCCTTCAGGACTCATGTTAGCACTCATTCTTGGGTCCACACCCCTTCAGGGCTCATGTTCGTACTCATTCTTGGGTTCACACCCCTTCAGGACTCATGCTAGCACTCATTCTTGGGTCCACACCCCTTCAGGTCTCATGTTTGTACTCGTTCCTGGGTTCACACCCCTTCAGAACTCATGTTAGCACTCATTCTTGGGTCCACACCCCTTCAGGGCTCATGTTAGCACTCATTCTTGGATCCACACCCCTTCAGGACTCATGTTAGCACTCATTCTTGGGTCCACATCCCTTCAGGGCTCATGTTCGTACTCATTCTTGGATTCACACCCCTTCAGGACTCATGTTAACACTCATTCTTGGGTCCACACCCCTTCAGGTCTCATGTTCGTACTCGTTCCTGGGTTCACACCCCTTCAGAACTCATGTTAGCACTCATTCTTGGGTCAACACCCCTTCAGGGCTCATGTTAGCACTCATTCTTGGGTCCACACCCCTTCAGGACTCATGTTCATACTCATTCTTGGATTCACACTCCGTCAGGACTCATGTTAGCACTCATTCTTGGGTCCACACCCCTTCAGGGCTCATGTTCGTACTCATTCTTGGGTCCACACCCCTTCAGGGCTCATGTTAGCACTCATTCTTAGATCCACACCCCTTCAGGACTCATGTTAGCACTCATTCATGGGTCCACACCCCTTCAGGACTCATGTTAGCACTCATTCTTGGGTCCACACCCCTTTAGGGCTCATGTTCGTACTCATTCTTGGATTCACACCCCTTCAGGACTCATGTTAACACTCATTCTTGGGTCCACACCCCTTAAGGACTCATGTTAGTACTCATTCTTGGGTCCACACCCCTTCAGGGCTCATGTTCGCACTCATTCTTGTGTTCACACCCCTTCAGGACTCGTTAGCACTCATTCTTGGGTCCACACCCCTTCAGGACTCATGTTAGCACTCATTCTTGGATCCCCACCCCTTCAGGGCTCATGTTAGCACTCATTCTTGGGTCCACATCCCTTCAGGACTCATGTTAGCACTCATTCTTGGGTCCACACCTCTTCAGGGCTCATGTTCATACTCATTCTTGGGTTCACACCCCTTCAGGACTCATGCTAGCACTCATTCTTGGGTCCACACCCCTTCAGGGCTCATGTTAGCACTCATTCTTGGGTCCACACCCCTTCAGGACTCATGTTAGCACTCATTCTTGGGTCAACACCCCTTCAGGGCTCATGTTCGTACTCATTCTTGGGTTCACACCCCTTCAGAACTCATGTTAGCACTCATTCTTGGGTCCACACCCCTTCAGGGCTCATGTTAGCACTCATTCTTGGTTCCACACCCCTTCAGGACTCATGTTAGCACTCATTCTTGGGTCCACACCCCTTCAGGGCTCATGTTAGCACTCCTTCTTGGGTCCACACCCCTTCAGGAGTCATGTTAGTACTCATTCTTGGGTCCACACCCCTTCAGGGCTCATGTTCGTACTCATTCTTGTGTTCACACCCCTTCAGGACTCATGTTAGCAGTCATTCTTGGGTCCACACCCCTTCAGGGCTCATGTTACCACTCATTCTTGGTTCCACACCCCTTCAGGACTCATGTTAGCACTCATTCTTGGGTCCACACCCCTTCAGGGCTCATGTTCGTACTCATTCTTGGGTTCACACCCCTTCAGGACTCATGTTAGCACTCATTCTTGGGTCCACACCCCTTCAGGTCTCATGTTCGTACTCGTTCCTGGGTTCACACCCCTTCATAACTCATGTTAGCACTCATTCTTGGGTCCACACCCCTTCAGGGCTCATGTTAGCACTCATTCTTGGATCCACACCCCTTCAGGACTCATGTTAGCACTCATTCTTGGGTCCACACCCCTTCAGGGCTCATGTTTGTACTCATTCTTGGATTCACACCCCTTCAGGACTCATGTTAACACTCATTCTTGGGTCCACACCCCTTCAGGGCTCATGTTTGTACTCGTTTCTGGGTTCATACTTGGTAGGAAGATTTGGTATTCAAGATTTATTCATATTGGGATCCTAAGCAATTTGGTCTTTCAGTATTATGGTTTCAGGTTTATCTTTTTCAAAATGACTATATATCTATATCTATCTATCTCTTTCTATCTGTCAATCTATCTATATTTTTAAAGTGACTCAAACTTGCCAAGATGTGCAGTTTTCAGTAATGAAGGGTCAAATTGCCTGCCTAGCTCTGTTGGGCCTTGACTTTGGGCCAGCTGTCGTAAGTTCATTTTGAGGCTTGAGAAACTCTTGAAGCTGGCTGGCATGGGGAGTAAAGGCTTGCCTATCCTTTGGTGGGAAGGAAGATGGACCAGGACAATCTAATATCATGCTTTCTTGGGGTGGGGGGGGCAATTCAAAAGATGATGTAGAGTTAGGTGTTCAGCCAACAAACCCAGACTGCAGGAACCCTCATCGTGGGTGCACTCCAGAGTGCGTGTGTGTCTGTGTGTATGTGTGTGTGTGTGTGTGTGTGTGTGTGTGTGTGTGTGTGTGTGTGTGTGTGTGTGTGTGTGTGTGTGTGTGTGTGTGTGTGTGTGTGTGTGTGTGTGTTGCGTGCTTTTGTATAGACACACACATACACACACACACACATATATATATATATATATATATATATATATATAGATATATATATAGATATATATATATATATATATATATATATATATGTATATATATATAGAGAGAGAGAGATATAAACATAAACACAGAACATACAGGCACTGGTTACTGTGATGGAACAGAAAGACAGACAATAAGGTAAGGTTACTGTTGATTGAAATAGACAAAGGTGTAGGTGTATGGCATTTTGGAAATAATTATTTTCTATGCCCTTGTCCTCTAAATAGTTCAAAATATTTTATAGGAAAACCTCCTCATGAAATTACTTTGTTCCCCGTATCTGTAATACTTTGCTTATCCAGCATATCTACTGCACTCCTTTTATTGTTAACAAACTTAACTTTTTGGTAAAAAAACTAACTTTCTAGTTTTCACATTCAATAAAGGAAACACCTTGAAATCTCCATTATGTACTTTTAGTGTATCCTTGTTTTTAGTAGACCCTCTGATACAGGGAGTCCTATGCTGGATGTCATAGCAACATCCATAGGATGCCACAGAAAATGAAAGCACTTCCTTTTCTAAGGCTTCTAATGCTGCTATGCACCTATGTGGCATACACAATGGCTAAGGCACTGTCTGTGATATTGCAACCTGATGACATGGGAAGTCTGAATCTTAGTCCTGAGGTTAAACTCACACTTCATTTATCACATTAGAAATTATTCTTTTAGATATGACTCTTTCCAGGTTTCAACAAATACATGTCATAAAAAAATTAAAACTGCAACACAGCTGCTAGACGAAAATGAAGATTACCACTGACCTTCCTTAAGTTCTATGGTACTGCATATAAAGTAGATGATACAGTGGTCTTTCAGATATATCTAGACTTTCCTGAGCATCCACCCCCTGAGTTTCAACTTCCTCAAACCTTAAGTCTCCAATGGTGAAATTGCCAAAAACAGTTATCTATAGTAAATCACTGCCTTTGCAGTTTCAATGTGTGCATCAGCAGGGATTCCTTCATCTTGAGTGAATTGTCCCTTCTTAGGGTTTGTGGACCATAGAATTGGTATATACAAGCTTGGACAGTATGGAATACATGTGCCCAGTATGGGGGGGTTGGGGCACCTGCCCCCCCCCATGTTGAACTCTGATATTTCAACTGTACAAATCTCAACCCTATCTCGACCCATGTTAACACTTTTCCTAGGTCGAAGTAGGGATGTATTCTGGCTATATCGGAATTCAGCAATGTGACTTTTCGCCAAAGTGAGTCAATGATACGATCATTTGACTGAGTGTACTTCAGAAAATGATAGTAAACTGTCTGTGCCCAGCATTTATAGGTATTTTATGGCATGTATAGGTTCATAGGTTCATGGGTAGGTACTAGGCTATCTACCCAAGGGCATTTATAAGCCTAGCCAGAGTGTGTCGGCTTTTACCACCCCGTTGATTAATTAACTGATCCTCTGTCAAGCAGAGCCAATGAAGTGATCCCAGGGGTGTATTTTCTGTTACCAATCCACTCGTCAAGGTTTCTCTTGAAGAGTGCTAGTGAGGGGCTCTGCCTAATGTAATTTGGAATTTTGTTCCAAAGCATGGGGAGTCTCTGTGGCAGGAATCTATCCCTCCAGCATGTTCTATTTATTGTTGTGGCGAGGTTTAGCTTACTAGAGCACATGGCTCGCAGTGACTTAGATTTCTTTAGGTGGAGCATGTCCATCAATTCTGAGTTGGACATGGCTTTGTTAGTCAGGCAGAGATCACCTCTGAGTAAGCGATATGAGTACAGCCGGAGTTTTTTCAGTCGGGCTGCATAGGACATATGTTTGAGACCAGTAATCCTCTTGGTGAGGTACTTTTGTGGTCTTTCCAGCTGTTGGAAGTGTTTTGTGAGGTACATCCCAAATGGGGCATTGTACTTTATGATGGGTCTAATGAGTGACGAGTAGAGGGGCACTATAACCTCTTTATTTCTAGATGCGAACCCTTTAGTACCCTTAATACCCCTCCGGGCTATAACATCCTTAGAAAAGACCGAAAAAACAAAAAAGGTGGAGGTAAAGCCATTCTCTATAAATCTAACCTCCAAATTTCCCCCATTAATGAGCTTCCATCATTTGCCACCAGTTCTGAAATCCTAACTGCCAAACTCCATATCAATAATTCCAAATCTATCTACCTACTCTGTATGTATCTACCCCCAGATAATAATACCAGTACTCTCGAGAACCTACTCAGTCACCTCTCTACCCAACTACCCCAGGAGACCATTGTGCTTGGTGACTTTAACATAGACTGGTCCATTTGCAGTTCTATGAATCCTACCAATCACATAAACCTCTTTGGTTTCACACAATTAATAACAACTCCTACAAGAATCCACAAACCTAGTAACAAGGAAACTACTCTGGATTGGATCCTTATTAATAGCCACCCTGAAACTTATACTCCAGGAACCCCTCCAGATGACATTAGTGACCACATGCTTACCTACATTATTAGACAAAAAGTCCATCTTCCAAACACTCATAACATCAAAACCGCCCACTCAAAAAGATTCTTTAATCCTGACAGCTTCCTAACTAAGTTGCAAGCATGTGACTGGTCACCACTAACCCATCTAGAACTTGATGAATCAGTTACTTACTTTAATACTAACTTTCTTCAAATACTTGACTGCCATGGTCCTTTTCACACTACTAGAATAAAAACCAAATCTGCCCCATGGCTCACAAAACAAACCAGGCAGAAATTACTCCTTAGAAATAAAATCTGGGCAAAATGGAGAGCTACCAAATGCCCAACAAACCACCTTCACTATAAACAGCTAAGGAATGCCACCAAGAAGGATATTCTTAGAGATAAAAAAGATTTCTACCTTCAACTACAACAAACCAACCAACAAACTCCTCAAATGTTTTGGTCAGGAATAAACAAACTCCTTCAGCCAGGCAACACCACTACTCCAGACCCAACTGGCTTCAACCATAATAACTCCACCCAGATCCCTGATGCCTTTAATAACTACTTTACCAAAGCCATTCTAATCTTGGCTAATTCTTTACCACCTTTCACCACTTCCCAAACTAACACCTGCAATAGTTTACTACCTACCTTTCAGATACAACCTGTACCTACATCCCTCATCTGTAAGCTACTTCAAAAACTGAAACCTTGCACCCCTTCTGCTGACCATCTCCCATCTGAATTCCTACAAATAGCTGCAAAAGCCATAGCATATCCCATCTCCATCATTATCAACAGAACTATCTCAGAAGGCAAAATCCCTGCTCTATGGAAGATATCCCATATTATCCCGCTACACAAAGGTGGTCCTTCCACTGAGCTTTCAAACTATCGCCCTATTGCCTAACTTTCCTCTTTAGCTAAGATCATGGAAAAATGTGTTCACAAACAATTACTTAACCACTTACTACAAAATAACCTACTTGCAAACTGCCAACACGGCTTTAGACCATTCCATAACACATCAACTGCTCTCTTATCCTTTACAGATTCCATTAATAAGAATTGTAACAATAACTCATTTTCCTCTGCTCTATTTATTGATCTGTCTAAAGCCTTTGATATGGTTAACCATGACTTACTACTAGACAAACTAAATGCCCATTCTCTCAGCCCTCAAGCTATACAGTGGTTTAGGTCATATCTGGAAAATAGGCAGCAAGCAGTACTTTGGCAAAACAATTTGTCTTCGCTACTACCAGTCAATAGTGGAGTACCCCAGGGCTCTATCCTAGGTCCCCTTCTCTTTTCTTTATTTATTAACAATCTACACAACAACATACCTCAAGCCACATGTATTCAATACACCGACGACTCCACCTTAATCTGTACCGCCAAGAATATAGCCACTCTCCACTCCCTTACCCAAACTGTTCTTCAAAATGTTGAAAACTGGTTTATGCAACACTGCCTCCTCCTAAATCCAAAAAAAACTAAATTACTGCTTTTTACCCCTACTCAAAATCACCTACTCCATTCTTCTCTATAACCTCTAACAATGGTACTAACATTACCCCAGATACTACAACCCGCCTTCTAGGTGTAACTATCGATAATTGTCTCAGCTATGATGAACACATCAACTCCACTATAAAGTCTGTTAATAAAAAACTTGGTACCCTCTATAGAATCAAAGCCTTCCTTACCCCTTCTGCTAAGAAAACTATTGCCCAAACCCACCTCATTTCTACCCTTTTTTATGCCTCTGTTATATATACTAACCTCTCCAAAAATAACCTCTCGAAACTCTCCACCTGTTATAATAGCATATATAGATTCATCACAAGCTCCCCCTTTAAAACTCACCATTGCCTTAACCTCAAACAACTAGGATGGCTAGAATTGAAAAACCATATACTCTGTCAACAATTACTCATTACGCAAAAGATCCTATACCACCCTAACAACACCCCGATCCTTACTAATCTAATTACACCATATACAAATCTAACCACACTACGCTCTGCTAATAAGCTTCTAGTTTCCTCAAATAAAGCTAATAACAAAGCTGGGGATTCACTCTTTTCAAACACTGCAGGAAAAATCTGGAACCAGCTTCCCTCAGAATTATCTACCCCTGCTTCTACTTCTCTTTTTAAAAAACATCTTAAAGAACATCTAAAAACTCATTGGCTTTGTCCATGCACTAATCCAGACTGAGATCTGTCTTTACTCTTTTACTTACACCTTTCCCTACTCCTTTAACCTAAGTCTCCAATACAAGTTACTTCTCCTTCTTTGAATGATGAGAATAACACTTGTGCTCTCTTCCCTACCTGAGACTTGCACATACCTTCTACTGTGTGTTGAATAATTAGTTAGTAGAATCTCTGTTAAACCTGCTATAATTTAAAATGTATTATTATTACTCCTTTTAGACTAATTCTACTTTCTACTGTAGTCATGTATGTTTCTTTAAATTGTTAACTGTTGTAGTTCAAAAATGTATCATTATTACTCCTTTTAAGACTAATACTAGACTGTACTGTAATCCTTATGTTTCTAAATATTGTTAACTTTGTCACTGTTCATGCTTGGAGCTTTTCTCCCCGGGCCTCTACTGAAAATGGGCATATATCCAGCTAGACTAGCCCGGTTAACAAATGTAAAATAAAAATAAAATAATAAATAAATAGTAATTAGATGGGCCACATAGAAGGATTTCCTAACTACTTTGGCAATATGATTGTCAAAGGAGAGATTACTATCTACCTGGGTCCCCAGATCTCTTATTACCTCTTCTATATTAAGGGGGCTGCCACCTATGTGGTAATTCGTGAGTGTTTTGTTTTTCCCAAATGGGATGACTATGCATTTTTTGGCATTTAACTTGAGGCCATGACTTTGACACCAGGTGTCCGTCTCAGTAAGGCCCTTTTGGAGGATGTCCATGTCAGCTGGAGAGTCAATTATGGCTCCCAGTTTGCAATCATCAGCAAACTTGGTTAGTCATAGTCCTTCTGTGTTTGCCTATACTTCTGAGAAGTATATGCTGAACAGTAGGGGTCCCAGGACCGAGCCTTGTGAGACACCACTTGTGACTGGTTTAGAGTCGGACCTGGAGCCCGCTATTCTTACCGTGTGAGTTCTGTCTGTAAGCCAGTTGGCAACCCATCTCGTGATGTAGGGGTTTATGTTCAGGCTGGTGAGTTTTTCTGTAATACCCGAATGGGGAATGGTGTCGAAAGCCTTGGCAAGGTCAAGGTAGGCTGTGTGAACCACCTTTCATTTGTCTATGGCCTTGGTGACTGTCTCGAAGAAGTCAACCAGGTTTAGTAGGCATGATCTGCCCTTAACAAAGCCGAACTGGGTTGGGTCAAGTGTTTGGAGGTTCCCAATGTCTTTGTTAATGAGTTCCATGATGATGCGCTCCATAGCCTTGCAGATCAGGCTAGTCAGGCTTATGGGGCGATAGTTACCAGGGTCATTTGTGGCCCCTCCTTTGTGGAGAGGAATAACCGTTGCTGTGTGCCATTCTATGGGCACGTAGCCTGTGGAGAGGCTGAGGTTGAACAGTGTGTTTAGCTGGGAGGTTAGTTTATTCTGTAGTTCATGCAAGACGCAGCCTGTGGCACCATCTGGTCCCATTGATGCTATGTTTTTGGCTTTTGAAAGGACTGTTTTCATTTCTGCATCTGTGATTTTTGGGACACTACACTTTTCCAGTATTGTTGTGGGCCCTTTTGGAGGTGAGAGGGGGTGAAGTTTGCACTGAATCTATCTGCCAGGATGTTGGCAATATCAGTAGGTTCAGTATATTTTGTGCTATTTTGCACTAGTTCAGTGCATATCTGTGAGTTGCCACTTAGATTCGTAACATAGCTAAAGAAGGCTTTCTGGTTATTTTTTGAATCCTTGGCTATTTTTCTTTTGAAGTTAGCCTCGGATGATTTCATGAGGGACCTCAGTTTCTTACTGATACTGATCAGGGATGTCTTTCCTTCTTGGGATTTGCTTTTTTTCTGAACTAGTTTCCTCCTTCTATTGTATAGCCTGTTTATTGCAGGGGTCCACCAAACTATTTTCCTTCTCTTAGAGGAGTGAGTCTTGGTTTTGCTAGGGATGGCACAATCCATGCAGCCTTGTACGTGCTCATAGAGTGCATTTGTAAAGGTTTCTGCATCTTGGGCAGCATTATCATTTAGTGTGGGGGCTGTGAAACTTACCACCTCTGTCTTAAGTAAGGTGAAGTTTGCTTTAGAAAAGTTTTTTACTGTGGTTTCCTTAGTTGGGGGTGGTGGTGGGGTGTGGACATTCAGAGTGATTAGTTTACGGTCTGATCTAACCAGTGACAGGTTGACCTCCAGTGTGGAACACCTGTTGCCCATGTTGGTGATGACCAGGTCCAATATGTTTTCACCTCTGGTAGGGGAGTTTACCAGCTGATCCCAGGACGTTTGAGTTGATGAATTCCAGGAAGCGCTGGGCCTGGGAATTTATACTCGAGTAGTTTTCCCAGTGAATGGTAGGGTAATTGAAATTGTCCAATATCAGATTGTTTGGTAGGACTTTCATGTTTTCCAGTGTCTCTAGAAAGGTGGAATGGTGGTCCTGGGTCATGGAGGGTGATCTGTAGCAGGCCACAATTTGCATTGCAGATTTGCCCGATGTTAGTTGCACATGGATGATCTCAGAGGTATCATGCTGCACCACTAACCTGGAGGTGTAGGTATCCTTGATGAATATGGATACACCTCCTCCTTTTGTGTTTCAGTCCGTGTTCTGTGGCCGAAACGTGTGGTATGAGTTGAAGCCCAGTAGTGCTGGGGTGCTCTCTGGAGCCTTGAACCCAGGTTTCCGTTACTGCAGAGATGTTGACGTTCTCCATACTGAGGAGTGCTTCGAGTACGTGGATTTTGAGATTTAAACTGCTGGTGTTGAGTAGCATAACCCTCAGTTTTTTGTTAATTGTGCTGTTTACAGAGGTGGGTTTGACTTTTGAGCCTTGCCTAAAAAGGTACTATGGGGGCAGCAATAGCCTTGGCCAGTATTCAAAAGCCTAGGAGTGACAGGTGCAAGCCGTCTCTTGTGAAGCAACGTGGCTTGTCGAGCATGTCATCCCAGGCTGACAGACACTGGATACCCTTTAAATGACATCAGAAGCTTAGCCATTGTTGAAATTGATAATATTTTGGATGCTACTCAGGGTCAGGGTCATACCAGCCTTGGCTACATGATCAGAGAGCTCTTCCATGTCTCTTTTCATGTAGTCCAGGGAGGTACGTCTCAGGTCATTCACACCAACATGAACAATGACAGAGTCATATTTGTACTTGTTCTGGAGTGACCTGAGTGCTTGTGTTATGTGGGGGATTCTGGCTCCCGACAGGCAGCTAACAGTAACCTTCTGCTTATCCAGCATAGTGAGTTGGACGTCAGTGTGCCTGACTATATAGTCACCTATTACTAGTGTGTTAGGTATGTTATTTCGCCTTAAGGGCTGTGATTGTGCGGCACACTGATTTTGTGTTTTATGTGTTGTTTGGTTTGTGATGGGAAGTGCAGGTTGTTTGGGTGTCTGCTTTGGAGGTCTCTGATGCTTTTGTTTTTGTATTTCTGAACAGGAAACAAAAGTTCCAAATATGTAGGCATCTGGTTCCTCCTTTTTATCTTTGTCACTAGAACTATAATTTAGCTTTTGCAATCTATAAAAAGTGTTTTCTGTTTATGATTTTAACTTTTTAGACAAGAAATTAATAAATCAAAAAGGGGGGATAGAAATGTAGAGTATGTTTTTCTGTTAGTTGTAGGGCAGTCCAAATGTATCCATCACAAATACCTTTACAGCTGAAAATGTTTCAAAAGGTGTGATCCTATATTCAATAAATATTATTTAAGTAACAAAGGAAGCAGCAATTTCTATTTCCCAAAGCTTTATATCCATTTTGTATCATTCTTAACAGTAAAGAATAGTTAACTAGCAGTCCTGTCAAAGAAAAGAGCAACACTTCATGTGAATGGCATACCTCTCGACTGTCCAGATTTTTGCAGAATGTCCAGGTTTTGCCTTATATTATTAGTCTGTCCCTCATAACATTTGTGTTTTTTTCTGACAAATCACTGAGGATTGAAGTCACTAAATAATCACATATATTTGAGTTTCAGACTTCAATTCCTTCAGAAAATGCATGGAAAAACTAAACCCATTGTTCAAGCAACTTTCTGAATTTATTAGAGCAATATTTAAAAACCATCCCTATTTTTGGGCCTCTGTCCTTCCATTATTTTATGCTTTGCCCAGATTCCTTGTGCTAAGAATCTGAGATGTATGGTGAACAGAATTATCTGAAGTACAGCAACTAGTAAAGTCACTGTCAAAAGCTTCCAATAGGACTGCTTAAGTTACAACGCAACAAGAAGCCAACCTGCTGATCACAACTGGTAAGGAAAGCAACCTGACAAAAAAATTAAATATAAATCTTTTTATGTGAGGTGCAAGCCCCCTGCATCCCTCATATCAGGGGAGAAGCCCCCAGAACTTAACACATGCTGAGTCCATGGCTGCACAAGCACAAAGGAAAGTAGAAACCTTCCAAAAGAAAGGAACCACTGTTGGCACACATTTAGAAATCATGCCAGCAGTGACACGACTTCAAGCAGTACTGCATTCCTAAGAAATATATTTTCCCTCCTTCGGTAAGACACAAATCTCTATTTCAGTTTTCCAATACTGACAGAAATATTAAGTCTCTGAATTGTAAATGTTACCCAAGTCTGACTGCAGCCTATTCTATTTGAATCAGCATTGTTAGTCTGTCATGGTCTGCTAACCCCTTCAGTGCCAAAGAATATATTTTACAAAATGTTATTTTCTGCCATAAGCGAGATTGTTATCAAGGGATTCGTTTCAAAAGATAATAGCATTTTCTGAGTCATATGTTCGTCGCTTTCATTTCTGTTTGCTTCTTAACTCATTCAAGCCTAAAATGCCATTTTTGTATATTTTCATTTTACACCAATAGCTCCTTATGGTGTCCAGACCTTTTTTGGGTCTGGCTTCTTTAGCTAAGCAACTAACCAGCTAATAATTGGCAGTATTTGAAAGTTCAAGGAGTTATTAACAATATTATACTAAAATTGTTAATCTAGGATATGCTGCAGTTGAGAAACTAATCTCTATGTGTCACTTATTATTCATATTTTCATGTTTCTGTTTATATTTTCACAACTGAGAGCCCTACATGTTATTGAGTGGTATGGCATTATATGTTATAGTGGGAGACAAGTAAATTCATTGTCAGTTTCTATTTATATCACACTATACCTGAGATATTACTAGGTGTTTGTTAGTAATTATGAAAATAAACAATATTTCCATATGTACTGACTATTTCAAAAAGCAGGTGACTTACAAAGTGTTGCATGACTTCGGGTGAAACCTTAGATGCTAATGAAGAAAGCTATCTTTGATATTTGCACTGTAAGTTACACACCTTGAGAGATATTCAGTGTTATTTATATTGCTGATTTACAATTAAACATAAATATCTCAATAAATATCACTCAAAGAGGAATTTCTTGCTGTTATGAAAGCTTTGTCTTGATGTAACAATATACGTCTAGGTTGTACATTTTCTAAGATGGAATTCGGTTGTGAATGTTTAGCAAAAAATGTAATTTGGGGTTTGTGTACATTATAATATATTATAGAATTTATCAAAAGACTATGAATGCACTGACTATTATCACTGTAAAGAATACTGCCTGATGATATTGCTATTTGTGCAGTTTTAATATGTTTTACTTTTCACAAAATATTTACATTTATCTGTCTTATGCTTTTTAAGTTTATTTTTCAGAAAATATTCAGGAATGCAAGCTGTGTGTAGGCTACTAGAGGTGTGACATTCTACATCACATAGAAGTTCGAGGTCTTGGAATCTCAAAATGAAAAATAAAAAATACCTAAAAGAAGAAAATTTCATACATTGTGTTTTTGCAGGGGACAAGCCCCCTTGCCCCTCCCACGCCTTCCGTAACTTAAATATACCAACTCCAGATCACACTATAGTGAAGAGAGCAGTAAAGTTCCCATTCCGCATTATACGGCGATCTCCATTGATACATTTCAAGATTCAAAACTTCGAACTTCTGAACATCAGGATTTCGAGGATCGAGGTTTTGGGATTTCGAAATTTAAAAGTGAACCTATATATATATATATATATATATATATATATATATATATATATATATATATATATATATGTGTGTGTGTATGTGTGTGTGTGTATGTATATATATATATATATATATATATATATATATATATATATATATATATATATATATATATATATATATATATATAGAGAGAGAGAGAGAGAGAGAGATCTATAATTTCTAGTTGAGCAGGCACAATGTCAATGTTCTGAATAGCAACATACTAACATCAAAACACAGAATGTTGACAAGTTGTGCACATGTTCCGTGTGGATTACCCTGGAGAGGGCCAAACCAACAACAAGTGCTTTTGCAGGGTTAAGCCCCCCTGGACACCCCCTGTGGGGGGCTGCACCTTAGACACCCTATGCTAATTATATATGCTAACTCCAAGATCTTACAAAGCCTGGAAAAGTGAATATTCTCCTACCCTGGAATTGTCAATCTCTTGCACATGTCAATCAAACAGATGTTGATGTTGTGTATGGTTGGGAGTTGGGGGAGAGGCCTGGGGGTTGGTGTAATGTTTAAGGTGTTTATCTCACAAACAAGAGGTGCAGGGTTTGATTCTCACCAAAAGAAATTGGCTAGGCTTAAAATAGTTCACATGGACAGCTGGTCTAGTAATTACCTATGAATTATACCCCATGTGTGTGTGGGTGTGTGTATGCGTCTGTGGGTGTGCGTATGTGTCTAGATATATATATATATATATATATATAGAGAGAGGGGGGGATAACTTGACAGCTTTCTGGTCTGTTACATTTGGTTGATAGGAAAGCGTATCAACTTTTTAGTGAGATCAGTATAATACAAGGTGCAGGTTTGATTCCCTCAGACTCCATTGCCTAAGTGTGTGACTGACTCTGAGCAAGTCACTTAACCAGACTCCACTACCAGGCTCAGTCTGAAAAAGGTCCATGAAGATCTGTGCTCCACCCCAGAAAATAAATATAAATACAATAAAATAAAAATAAATGCTGAGCTTGGGACTATACCCATTTCCCAGTGGTGTGCATTTTTACAGTTAGTAGATATAAGAGCTGGTTATAGCAACTTGAATATAATTTCTGCATCTTTACATTTCCTGACTGTCAGGATAAACTTCTCTCCAGCCTGGTGAATAGTGAATACATTTCCACAAACACTTTGGTTTCCCCAAATTTAGTGATTTTCCCATCTTCCACAGTTTTGTCAGGAACAGCACGGTATGATTGCATCTTTACTGATATAGGCCTTGGCTGCTTTCTCATCGCCAGATTTGCAGTATGCACAATGTAACCTCTCAATTAACAAATCTTGATGTGGAACACCAGTCCAGTTGCTTATTTGTACTTTCACAAAATTAATACAATCTATTCCTTCCAATTCCTCTGGTTCTGCAGAAAATTTAAGGTTTTTCTGGACATTCTGTCTCCTTACTGTTCTATTTTTGAAACAGTTCTTACTGAGATCCCTTGTGTTAAGCCATTTCAGCCTCTGATTTCTGCAGCTTTATCAGCTCATCTGAAAAGCTACTGAAAACTTCCTTTTTTTCCAGCCTTTTTTCACTTAACATTGTATATTTCTTTATTTCTTCACTGTTTCCCTTATTTTAAATGCTTCTAAGGGTACTTGATTTATTTTTTACTCCAAATTAGTGGAAGCTATCTCCTGTACTAAAGCTAAAGCTTAAAATGCTCTTTGCTGAACAGCTGCATGGTTCTTCAAAGCCAGAGCTTTTTCCTTTTCTTTTTCTGACTGATTTTATCTTACTTTCTCCAAATTTCTACTGTGCTGGAACAGGTAGTTTAATTAATAGTCAACAACTGAATTATACTCAAACAGGTATTTTTTACTGTCTTTTTAAACAATTTCTTAGTTTTTACACTGGGGGAGCTGTAACCAACTTGCTGTTCAGTACGCAGCAATCTTGGAAGTGTTGTATATTGATTGATCAAAAGCTTACTTCATCTACAACGGACTGAAAAATCTCATCTAAACCTTCTCTAAAATATATAAACATATATAAACCCCCAGACTTATTTAAACTCTAACTGGCATTAAAAATATATACAAACAGATAATGCCAATGATTACAAAATGACAAGCTTTCCTAAATACCAGTGTTGTACTTGGGTATATTTGGTGTAGGCTAGGATTAGATGAAATGTGTACGAGATTGCTTTTTTCAATCATTGGTGTTTAGATAAAATGAGTATTAGGTAATGTAAATGATAGCCATTGGAAGCCATCCACATTCCTCTTCTGCTGTAACACCTGTGTCTAAATGTGAAAAAAGATATTTGGGATTAATTACTAAAGAGTGGAGATTTCCACCCTACTGTTCAGCTGCTAGGACTTGGGTGGTATGCCCACACAGTTGTTCAAACCAGGTTCCACAGAGCTATCTCCTTTTATTCTGCAAAAATTATTTGATGATGTTTCTCTTATTTAGATCATGTACAACCATAGTTAATTTTGTCTCATTTCTTTTACATCTACAGTCTGTTGCAATGAACTTTTTCCAAGTTATACTAAAATTTAAGTTCTACAAGAGCAACACCTAGGAAAAGAGGATTGAAAACCAACCTGTAACAGCACACTTACATTTAACGTCTTGCAGAATGTGCATTTAAATGATGTGCAAAGAACAGAATACTAACAAAACACTAAATGTGCTAGACTCTTCTCTTCTTCCGGCTTTTCCCAGTTAGGGGTCGCCACAGTGGAACTCCGGTCCACTAATGATTGGCAGTAGATTTTTACGTACCGGCTTGCCGGGCCTAACGCACAACCTTCAACGAAGGAACGCCCATTCACGCATGTCGCCACACAGAAGACGATCTAACTGAGAATTGAACGGGCAACGTCTAACTGTGAGGCGACAACGCTACCACAGCACCACCACCGTAGTACTAAATATGCTAGACTATTCTACAGTAGACTAAATATGCTAGACTACTGTAGAATAAATCAGGGAAGACAGCATGATATTATGAAGGCTATGTTTATTGTTCATAATCCAGTTCTGTTAAAGAGTGTGTCTAGTACAATCTGATAAATGAGGGTATTTGCACTCACAATGTTAGCCACCTGAAGCCAGCTCCATTGGTACATAAGAATAATGCCCTGGAGACCCAAGCTTGATAAGCCACTTGGGCACCTGTTGTAGTTAGCATGGAAAGATAAGAAAGAAAATGGTGGAAGTTGCTCACGTCTCCTCCTGGGAACAGATGGAAGCACATGCCAGGGTGCAGTCTCTGCAGAAGAATTGTCGATGTATGCCAGGATCATGTGGTGGTGCTGTCTGTAAAGAAGGCAAAGCTTTGGCTACGCCATATTCAGAGATGTGGACAGTACACAGCAAGGCTATTCCATACTTCTCCTCAGACACTTATGAACATGTATAGAGATTTTATGGCATACAGTTAAAATCTGATCCCTTACCACTTGGATGACAGCTTCTGCTCCACGTTCACCTGGTTCTCTCCCCAGAGAAGGAATGGATCATATGGCTCTCACCGCAGGAAATGAACAATCTCATGGTGGAACAGGAAAGACAAGCTTGATAGTCAAAGGTGGGGATTGTGCAAAAAGATAATGTTAAAAATTAATGACATGAAAAGGGAAAAATGCATGAACATCCCCCCACCACCCCTTTATACTTTCCAGTTGTCCGAGTGCCCACGTCCATCACTAGATCTACCAACTCCCAACTCCTCCTTCCACCCCTGACCTTCTCCAACTCAGGATAAAGCAGGCGAGGCTTTTAAGGGTGTCTGTGGTCTGTGGTGGGGGGGGGGGGTGGAATCATGCTGGGCATCACTATCCTTCCCTGCCAGAGCCAATAAGTGCCTGAAATGCTAATCTAACTCAAAACACCTACTATATAGTCAGGGCTTCTGCAGGAGGCTTTTTTTGTTTAATTTAATGACCTCCCTCATTTTCCCCATCTCCTCCCATGTGTTTGTTTATACTTTCCAAGACATACTCCCTTTTATGGAACATGCCTCCCTTCAGGGAATGGCTAGATGAATGCCATTCCCTCCTTGGGGATGTGTGTCCTTTCTACCCTCCCTGCAAGCACCTCAGATGCCTGAACTGCTAACAGAACTCAGGTCACCAGTGCTATAGTTAGGTCTTCATCCCTCTACACCATGATGCTGGCATAAGGCATGATAATTCTTGTAATAATTAAGGAATTTGTGTAACATATGAAGATTAAATTGGAAGTGATGGTAATACTATTGATGCTTTAATACTGTAATTACAAAAGCTGAAATAAGACAATATCTGCATGATAAACATGCATATATCTAATCTCTCCTATGAGAACACTCTCCTCCTCCAAACAGGTTCAAATATATGTGAGAGATGCAACCATATAGCCAAACTGGAGGCTGAGCTCTCTCATCTCAAAACTGGTGTAACCAGTCAGGAGGAGAAGGTAACCTCACACAACACAATTCCAGTATCACATAGTCCCACCACAACAGCGAACCAAACACATAAAAACACAAAAACATACTCGGAGGCTCTAAATAAAAATCTACCTAAGCAACAGAGACCTCCAAAGCAGACATCCAAGCAAACGCTACCCCAAAACAAAACATGTACAATACATAACACACAAAGTCAGTGTGCCAAGCAGTCACAGCCCTTAAGGCTGAATAACACACCCGATACTCTTGTAATAGGTGACTCTATTGTCAGACAAACTGACGTCCCGCTCATCAGGCTGAATAAAGAGAAGGCCACAGTGAACTGCCTGCGGGTGCTAGGATCTGCCACATAACGCAAGCACTCAGGTCACTCCAAAGCAAATACAAATATGACTCAGTCATTGTACGTGCTGGAGTGAATGACCTGAGACGTACCTCCCTCGACTACATGAAAAGAGACATAGAGGAGCTCTCTGATCATGTAGCCCAGGCCGGTATGACCCTGACCTTGAGCAGCATCTTACCCTCACCTAGAATGATGCCACAGTATAAAGACAAAATGATGGATTTTAACAATTGGCTAAAATTTTGGTGTCATTCAAAGGGGATCCAGTGTCTGTCAGCCTGGGATGACATACTCAACAAGCCACATTGCTTCGCTAGGGACGGCTTGCACCTGTCACTCCTGGGCTTTCGGATATTGGCAAAGGCTCTTGCCACCCCCATAGTGCCTTTTTTAGGCAAGGCTCAAAAGTCAAACCCACCTCCATATATAGCACAAGGAACAAGAAACTAAGGGTAATGCTGCTAAACGCCAGAAGTCTTAACCTCAAGATGCACACACTCGAAGCTCTCTTCAGTATGGAGAACATCGATATCTGTGCAGTGACAGAAACCTGGTTCAAGGCTCCAGAGAGCACCCCAGCACTACCCGATTATACCTCATATCATGCTTTTCGGCCCCAAAACCCAGACCAAACCACAAAAGGAGGGGGAGTTTCCATATTTATCAAGGATATCCACACCTCCAGGTTAGTGGCATTGCACAAAGTATCGGAGACCATCCATGTGCAACTGACAGTGGGCAAGACTGCTTTTCAGTTTATAGCATCCTACAGACCACCCTCTCAAAGTCAGGAATCCCACTCGGCTTTCCTGAAAACATTGGAGAACATGAAGATCTCTCCGAACACCATTATACTGGGCGACTTCAACTACCCAAACATAGACTGGGAGCATTACTCAAGCCCCAGCACCTTAGCCCAAAGGTTCCTGGAATTTATAAATTCAAATGCTATGGAACAACTAGTCACCACTCCCACAAGAGGGGAAAACATACTAGACCTGATCATTACCAACATGGGGACTTTATGCTCCATAACAGAAGTATATCCCTCATTGGTAAGATCAGACCATAAATTAATTTCACTGGATATCCACATCCCGACCCCACCCCCAGCCCAGAAAACCACAGTGAAAAACTTCTCAAAAGCAAACTTCACACTTCTCAAAACTGAAGTGGAATCCTTCAAGGCCCCGGGGCCAGTGGAAACTACGGCCCAAACTGCAGAAGCCTATATAAATGCTTTCTACGGACATCTCCAGGAATGCATGGATCATGCTATCCCAAACAAAATCAAGACCCAGTCATCCAAAGGCAGGCGTCCAGTCTGGTGGACCCCAGCCATAAATAAACTGTACAACAGAAGGAGGAAGCTACTACATGATAGAGCAAAATCCCTAAAAGGGAAGGCATCTCTGATCAGTACTAGCAAAAAAATTACGATCCCTCATAAAATACCCCAAGGCCAGCTTCGAGAGAAAAATTGCACAGGACACTAAAGACAATCATAAGGCTTTTTTCAGTTATGTTAGGAACCTGGGATGCAACTCCCAGACTTGTTCTGAGTTGATTCTAAACGACAAAAAATACACTGAACCCACAGGCATCGCCAATATCCTGGCAGACAGGTTCAGTGCAAACTTCTCCACCCCCTCCCCCAAAAGAGCAAGTATCTATCCCGGCAAAGTGCAGCCTCCCAAACATCTCTGATGCTCAGGTGAAGGCCACCCTCTCCAAAACAAAAAACACTGCTTCCATGGGACCAGATGGCGTCCCGGGTTGCATCCTACATGAACTCCAAGAAGAACTAATCCCTCAAGTAAAACTGCTGTACAATCTCAGCCTCACTACAGGATATGTGCCCAAAGAATGGCGTACAGCAACAGTGGTCCCACTCCACAAAGGTGGCGCCTCTACGGACCCTGGAAACTATCGCCCCATAAGCCTGACTAGCCTAGTCTGCAAGGCTATGGTGAGGATCATCATGGAACTCATAAACAAAGACATTGGGGACCTACAGACACTAGATCCTACCCAATTTGGCTTCGTCAAGGGCAGATCCTGCCTTCTGAACCTGGTCGACTTCTTCGAAACAGTCACCAAGGCCATAGATGAAGGGGAGGTAGTCCACACAGCCTATCTGGACCTCGCAAAGGCATTTGACACAATACCCCACTCGGGCATCATAGATAAGCTATCCAGCCTAAATATAAACCCCTATGTCACAAGATGGGTCACAAACTGGCTCAAAGACAGAACCCACAGAGTTAGAGTTGCTGGAGCCATGTCAGACTCGAAACCGGTCACAAGTGGCATCCCACAAGGTTCTGTCCTGGGACCTCTCTTGTTTGGTATTTACTTTTCTGAGGTACAGGCCAATGTAGGAGGACTATGGCTCACCAAGTTCGCAGATGACTGCAAACTGGGCGTCATAATTGACTCTCCAGCTGACACAAACATCCTTCAAAAAGGTCTCGCAGAGACAGATAACTGGTGCCAGTGCCATGGTCTAAAGCTAAATGCCAAAAAGTGTATAGTCATACCCTTTGGCAAAAACAATGTGCCCACAAATTACCACATAGGTGGTAACCCATTAAGTACAGAGAAAGTAATTAGGGATCTGGGGACCCAAGTTGATAGCAATCTCTCCTTTGACAACCACATTGCCAAAGTGGTTAGAAAGACCTTCTACATAGCCCACCTCATCATGAAAGGATTCACATCTAGATCAAGAGAGGTAATCATGCCCCTTTATTCATCCCTCATCAGGCCCATCATAGAATACAATGCCCCCTTTGGGATGTACCTTACCCGACACCTGCAGCAATTAGAAAGACCCCAAAAGTACCTCACCAGGAGGATCAAGGGACTCAAACAGATGCCATATGCTGCTCAGTTAAAAAAACTCCAGCTCTACTCAGTTGCATACCGCCTACTTCGAGGCGATCTATGCCTGACATATAAAGCTATGTCCAACCCAGAATTAATGGACATGCTCCACCTCAGTAAATCTAAATCCCTTAGAGCCACGCGCTCGAGGCACTTGAACCTCAGCAGAGAAATAAATAGAACAAGCTGGAGGGACAGATTCATAACCCAGAGGCTCCGTTCGCAATGGAATAGAATTCCAATTCATGTTAGGCAGAGCACCTCACTGACTCTCTTCAAGAAGAATCTTGATGAGTGGATGGGGGATCATAGGTTTGTCCCGGGGATTACTTCCGTGTCACTATTAGACAGAGGCACAGTAAACTAAACTTTAAAAAGGGCACAGTATACTCAAATCAAGGGGTGGCGTAAGCCAAACACAATCGGGCTGGGCTTATAAATGCCCCAGGGCAGATAGCCTAGTATGAACCTATGAACCTATGAACCTATGAACAACTAATATTAACATCCTAACAACTGAAGGTACTCATTCAATCATTTTGATAGAGAAATCAAAAAGTAAAATTAACTCTAAGTATAACTATATATATATATATATAGGGATACAAAATAAATCATTTATTTATCCCTCAATCTGTCTATGCTCTATGGTTGCTTTCATGCAGTTAAGCGCATCTTTCAAGCTTGTGCTGGTATTGTGGAATGATAAAGCCCTTACTATGGCCTGGTGCTTGTGCTAGATTAGCAGTTCAGACACTCATTGGCTCTGGCAGGGAAAGACAGAGATGTCCATCCTAGCAGAAGGGTAGAGTGGAGCTGGCTCATACTGTATAGGTCCCCTCAGTGAAGGGACTGGAGTACAAATACATGGCCAGTGGGGCAGTATTACCAAACTACTCCTAGGCAGCAGTATTAATAGTGGGTGCACTGGAGCATGCACCCATGATGTACAGTGATATGACTCACCCATCCCCCTAGGAGTCAAGTAAGGCCATAATATACTACCTCACTGCAGGGATGCTGGCAGGAGCAGTGAACTCCTTCATGACTGCCTGGCTTGCAGCCCCAAGACATCTCACACCCTGATACCAGGTGAAATCCCATGGTAAAGGGGAACAAATTACTATGTCTGACTGACAAAGGAGGCTTGATGGTTGGCATTCATGAGGATACAAACTGTACAGAAAAAAACAATGGCACACCTCTTAATATCAGACAATACTGAAAAAATACTGAAAAAAATGAGTGGTAAAGGTACAAACTGTTAGGGATACAGTTAACTATGTAGTATTATCACTAACTAATGGAATACAACCATTTGTATTAAGATGAATTGTTATGAAGAATAAAAAGTTTGTCCGCTGTGATGGATGGATTCCAGGCACACACAGACGCATAC
>NC_056729.1:1512486981-1512501981 GCF_019279795.1 Protopterus annectens | reverse complement strand
AGCCACTGGTGTTATCCCCGGGGTGAATTTTCTGTTTCCCATCCACTTGTCAAGATTTCTCTTGAAGAGGGTCAGCGAGGTGCTCTGCTTGACATCTATGGGAAGTCTGTTCCATACATGGGCAGTCTCTGGGTTATGAACCTGTCCCTCCAGCATGTTCTGTTAATTGTAGTAATGAGGCTGAGGTCTCTGGAGCATGTGGTGTGGAGGGATTGGGATTTCTTTAGATGTAGCATTTCTAAGAGAGCTGAGTCAGACATGGCTTTGTAAGTCAAGCAGAGATCACCTCTAAGTAGGCGATATGAGACAGAGAATAATTGGAGTTTTTTGAGTCTGTCCATATAGGACAAGTGTTTAAGGCCTAGGATCCTCTTTGTGAAGTACTTTTGTGGCCTCTCCAGTTGTTGCAGGTGTCTGGTGAGGTACATGCCAAATGGGGCATTGTACTCGATGACTGGCGTAATGAGGGAAGAGTAGAGGGAGACAATAACCTCTTTCTTCCTGGATGCAAAACCCTTAGTAATAAGCTGTGCCACATAGAAGGACTTTCTGACCACAGTGGCAGTGTGTTGATCAAAAGAGAGGTTGCTGTCAACCTGTGTTCCCAGGTCTCTTATAACATTTTCTGTGTTCAGTGGACTACGATCAATGTGGTAATTCATGGGAACTGGGTTTTTCCTAAAGGGGATCATGACACATTTTTTGGCATTGAGCTTAAGGCCATGGTTCTGACACCAGTCGTTGGTCACAGTGAGACCATTCTGTAGGATGTCAACATCACTTGGTGAGTTAATAATAGTTCCCAACTTGCAACCGTCTGCGAACTTTGTCAGCCAGAGTCCCTTCGTGTTGGCCTGGACTTCAGAGAAGTATATACCAAACAGGAGAGGACCTAGGACCGAACCCTGTGGGACTCTACTCGTGACTAATCAGCAGTCTGACTTGGAGTCAGCTACTTTCACACTGTGGGTTCTATCTGTGAGCCAGTTTGCAACTCACCTAGTGATATAGGGGTTGATGCCAAGCTTAGTGAGTTTTTCTATGATTCCTGAGTGGGGAATGGTATCAAAAGCCTTGGCCAGATCAAGGTAGGCTCTATGAAACACTTTGCCTTCATCCACAGTTTTGGCGACTGACTCAAAGAAGTTGACCAAGTTGAGCAGGCATGATCTACCCTTCACAAAAAGAAACTGTGTGGGATCCAGAGTTTGGAGATTCCCTATATCCTTGCTTATTAGGTCCATGATGATGCATTCCATAGCTTTGCATATCAGACTCGTCAGGCTAATGGAGCGATATTTCCCAGGGTCTGTAGTCACTCCTCCTTTGTGGAGAGGGATAACTGTAGCAGTGTGCCATTTGGCAAAGTCAAAGCCTGAGGTGAGGCTGTAATTGAACAGTGCACACAGGTGAGGTGCCAGTTCACTCTGTAGTTCATGTAGAACACAGCCGGGGATATTGTCAGTTCCCATAGAAGCTGTATTCCTGGCCTTGGACAATGCTGTTTTAACCTGTGCAGCAGTAATACTGGCTGCCTGGCAATCTGCTGGTATCGTGATTGGTCCTTTGGGGGGGTAAAGTTGGCACTGAATCTGTCGAGTATACTGGCAATATCTGTTGGCACGGAGGAGGAGGTACCATTGTGCAGTAGCTCAGAGCAAATCTGGGTATTGCTGTGGAGATTCTTTACATAACTATAGAAGGCCTTGTGGCTCTCTTTACTATCTGCTGCAATTCTGTTTTCATACCTAGCTTTAGAGGATTTAATGAGGGATCTCAACTTTTTGGTGAGGTAGATAAGGGTGTTTTTCCAGTCTTGGGACTTCACCTTATTCCGCATCAGTTTCCTCCTTCTGTTCTGGAGTTTGTTTATGGCAGGGGACACCAGATTGGCTTCCTTTTTTTGGAGGAGAGTGCCTTGGTTCTATTGGGTATGACGAGATCCGTGCATTTGTGAACGTGTTCGTACAGTGCATTGGTGTATGATTCTGCAATCACGCAACTATTCTCCATTTGCATGGGTGCCATGAAGTTAGCCACCTCTGTTTTTAGGATCCCAAAGTTAGCTTTGGAGAAGTTTTTCATGGTGGCTATCTTTGCTTTGGGGGTGGGAGGGATGTGGCTTTCCAAGGTGATTTGTTTGTGGTCGGATCTAACCAGGGAGTTGACATCAGTGATTCAACTGGCTACCAGAAGTAAATCTGGATCTGTACAGAATCCAGTGATGAAAACCCCAGGTAAGCAGCAGAAAACCCTGGAAGACAAGTTACTTGAATTATCCCAGTGTTCCGGAGGGGGTCGGGAAGACCTGGGATCCCATAGGCTGCACTGTCTGGAAGACCTGCTACATCTTACTGTGGTCTAGTTCCACAGAAATAGACTACCTAAACCTCACTGATTTGACTGAGTGTGGTCTAGAAGTCCTGGGCTCAAACTCTAAAGCCACCAAAAGCAAGCTGCTGGGGTGGCGTGGGGGAAATAAGATTAGGAGACTGCTTAGTCAAGCATAGACTGGCAGTATGAAAAAGAGCCCTCCTAACCTGATCTACCTTCTCTACTTTGAATGTGCAATAGTCTCTTGATCTAGAAGGACCTATTTATGGTTTTTACAGGCTTGAGGAGGGGTGGCCAACACTAGGAGAAGCCCTGAAAACATCTTCAACTAGAGTAGCTTTCTGCTTCTTCTGATCTTTTCTGTTCTTTCTTCTTTGACAGCATATATGTTTTTGGTCATCGTCTCCTGTCATACCAACAGCCATCTTAGTGCCCTGTGTTCTTTGCTGGGTCTATTGGCACTCCAATCTTCCCCTGGATAATGCTGAATTTTTTGCTGGGGCCAACAAGGAGTCTAAGACCATCTTGAGAGGGTCACATTCTCCATCATTAATCTGTTTTTTTTTTCTTTTTTATGACCTACCCAAGATCCCTCCACCCCTGGTGACTAATGGTAACATCTGTAGGTGAGAGTGCAGTGGGGAATGTTATGACTTATCACCCCACCAAAGCTGCACCTCAGCCATGTAAATCCACTCACTGTCAGGGCTTTGCCTCTATCAGGGTTCATCACAAGACATGTCCACATCACCACCCAACCTCCCAGGATGTTAATGCCCATCCCTTCCTACCAACCCTTCAATCATCTGATCTACTAACTGAACCCAGGTCATCTGGGATATAGAGCTTTATCTCTCTATGCCACCAGAATGACTTTTGACAGTTTTTGACAGTACATATGTTACAGTGTTAAGAGAAGTATGCCTCCCCTAAGCACCTAACATATTTGGCATGCTTGTCTTGTAAAGGAACTTTCACACCACACTTACACATTTCTGAATTCCTTACCTCTTTTTTTCCATACAAAAAAATAACTAATAGCTTTGATAATCTACAAGGAACACTTGATAACAGAAGCAATTTACACAATATACTGTCCACAAACAACAGCAACTCCAGAGATATTAATAACTGCTAATGTTACTAACACAATTAACTCTATTTTACAGTAGTACCCTAACAACCCACTGTAAGAAAAGTGAGAAAAGGACAATAGAATAAACTTTAGACCAAAACATTCTCTTCACAGCAACTAAAATGGTGGAAGGCCAAGGATGGCAAGAGAAACTGCTGAGCTCTAAACTGATAAAAATACTTTTAACAGAAAAAAATTGGAATACACTGACCTTAGATGGCACAATTAGGTCAAAGGAAGTAAAACCAAAGTGACACGATTAAAAATAATTTTAAAAGAGAACATTTAAAGCACTCAAATACAGTAGTTTGCTTGAGACCATTCTTATCTACTGATATCTGATGCATTTGGCAAAAAGTGATCTGGACAGGGAGCATGAAGCACACAAGTACGGTTAAGGGGGAAGGGCAAGGTGGCCTGAGAAATTTTCATTGCTGGGCAAAGTCCTGCCAGTCATAGTCCTCAGGGTAAAGAGGATGTCCCAGGATCAGCTTCCTAATGACCTTTTCTGTTCAACAGTTCCTTATTAAAGAAGTGATAAAAGTGATTTCACAGTTCCTTCAGCTTCTAGACCAAACAAACAGATCTACATCTGCCACACTCTTTCTTGCTCCCATATTGCTGTCCTTTGCACAAGTTCCAACTCCATCCTTTCATAGTCGGTAAAAAAGGAGTAGTTGGTCCTGCTATCAATTCCATCCTTTGTTCTAAATGAAATACTATTTATTTATTTTTTTTATTTTTTTTATTTTACATTTGTTGATTGAAATAGTCCGACTGGATACATGTCCATTTTCAGCAGAGGCCCGGGGAGAAAAGCTCTAAACATTAAAACATTACATTGAAATTAAGCATGAACATTAAAAACAATTCTTGTCAGACATAGCTGAATTTTATATTGCTACAGACAATCAGATAGAAGCAGCTAAGTATTCCTTACAATACTGTTTCTTATACTATTGTATGTGAGGAGTTAGTCTGGATTCTGGCAAGGGCAAAGCCATTGTGTCATGAAATACTGTTTGAGATTTTTCTTGAATTGGTTTAGTGATGGTTCTAGTGTTAGATCAGCTGGAAGTGAATTCCAAATTATGCCTACCGAGTTAGAAAACAAGGAGTCACCAGCTGAGTTGTTAGTTTTGAGTGTTTGAATTAGTAGCTTGTTAGACGATTGCAGTGGCCTAGTGTTCCTGTAGGGATAAATGATGTTTTTAAGTGCAGGGGTATTATCTGGTTGGTTGAGAATTGTGTGGGCTACTACAAGTTGATTGTACTGAAGTGAGCTAGTCAGTTCTAGCCATCCTAGAGGTTTATGGTTATTACAGTGTTGAGTTCTGTAAGAAGAGCCAGTGGCAAATCTAGCAGTGTGATTATAACAGCTTGAGAGTTTGCAGAGTTCAGATTTGTTCAAGTTAGTAAAAATGGAGGAGGCATAGAAAAGGGTGGAGAGAAGATGAGTGCAGGCAATGGCAGTTCTTGCTAGCGGGGTAAGGAAAGGTTTATTTTTATATAGGGAGCCCAGTTTTTTATTAATGGTTTTAATGGTTTGATTGATATGCACGTCAAATTTAAGGTTATTATCAATAGTTACCTCTAAGAGTTTAGTACTGTTATCTGGGGAAATAACAGTTCCATTATTAGAGGAAATCATAAAGGAAAGTGGTGTCGACCTGTGAGTGGGGGAGAAAAGTAGTAGTTGGGTTCAAGAGCAAACAACGGCATGAGAGCCAGTTCTCAACTGTGTTAAATGTTTTCTGGGATAGCGTATGCAGGTCAGATGGGGTGGAGGCTGAGCAGATCAACGTGGAATCATCTGCATATTGTATGCATGTAGCATCTGGAATGGCAGAGTAAAGGTCATTAATAAAGATTGAAAAGAGAAGAGGTCCTAAGATAGAGCCCTGGGGAACTCCAAGGGTGAGGGGTAGTAGAGTAGATAAATTTCCCTCCCATAGGACAGCCTGTTGTCAGCCATTCAGATAGGATTCAAACCATTGAATGGCATGGTTATTCAAGGAAATGGATTTCAAAGTGGCAGTGAGTAGTTGGTGGTTGACCATACCAAAGGCTTTGGATAGGTCGAGGAATAGGGCTGAGAATAGTTTGTTGTTATTAGTTATGATTTATGACATTGGAGAAAGAGAGGAGGGCAGAGGAGGTACTGTGGTGTGGCCTAAAGCCATGCTGAGAGTTAGCCAGCAGATTGTTGTGTATGAGATAGTGCAACAGTTGCTTATGAATATATTTCTCCATTATTTTGGCCAGTGGTGAAAGTATGGCAATAGGTCTATAATCTGATTGTTCTGTGGAATTGCCACCTTTGTGGAGTGGTATGACATGGGAAGTTTTCCAAATGGAGGGGATGGAGGCTTCAGTTATGGTTCTATTGATCAAGATTGAGACTGGATAAGCTATGACATCTGCAGCATTTTGTAGTTACTCTGCGGGTAGAAGATCTGCAGATAGGGTGGTCGGTTTTAGTTTTTTAAGCAGGGATCAGATAAGTGAGGTAGAGATTGGTTGGAAACTTAAGGAGAGATGGGTAGTGGGTGAGCTTGTGATAGAATTAGTGCTTGTGGGATTTAGCTGACTAACAAGGGTCTGGATAGTCTCAGTAAAAAAGCTGTTAAAGGTGTTCGCAATCTCCTCTGGAGATTTATGGGTAGAAGTGGAAGGGGTAGGAGTGGTGGATTGACCTGGATGAAGAACTTTATTCATACCTGCCCAAAACTTTTGAGGTTTATTTTGGTGTCTTTGTTGAAGATTATAATAATATTTTTTTTTGTCTAGCAGAATGGATTTTTTTGTGTCATTATGAAGCTGCTGATATCTCAGATGGTATAGAGGGGCTTTGGTGTCACACCAGGTGGCCCATATTTTATTTCTAAGTTTGATCTTTGATTTGGTATCTTTTGTAAGCCATGGTGCAGCTTTTGTTTTAGTTCTAATGGTACGTGAGGGGGCGTGTGAGTCAAGTATGGCAAGAAATTTAGTATTAAAGAATGCTACAGCTTCATCAAGTGGCAGATGTTTTAGAATTGACCAGTTACATGCTTTTAGTTCATTTTGGAAGTTGGCGGCATTGAAGTTCTTATGGTTTCTAATTGTTTTGTGAGTGGGCTGGTGGGGATCATCAGTTTTATGTCAGATGATATAGGTTAGAGAGTGATCACTGAGGTCATCAGGGAGGGTCCCACTTCTATACATATGCGGATGACTATTGATAAGTATACAGTCTAGGATGCTTTCTTTTTTATTGGGTTTACTGATCCTAGTGGGAGAGGATATAATTTGTGTAGACCCGTATAAATTTATATAGGTGGAAAGGGATTCTAAGGAGTATCAGTTCCAGTCTATATTGAAATCTCCAAGCACAATGGTTTCTTGGGGGTAGTTGTTGGTCAACCAGTGGAGTATGTCTTCTAGGATGTTACTGTTACTGCCTGGGGAAATATAGATACAGACAATATTTATATATTTGTTTTTGTTAATTTGTAGTTTGGCGGGAAGAATTTCTGATTTATCAAAACTGGGTGATGGAAGGGGTTCTCTAGTAACTTTTAGTGTATTTTCATAAATTACAGCTACCCCACCTCCCTTTCTAGTACAACGGTCAGTTCATATTATGTTATATTTTATTTTATTCTACCAGTTGGTTTTAAATACCATTTTAAATCAGTTGTAATTTAAGTGTATATTTTGTTTCCATCATCATACATACATTTTTTTCTTATTTTTATTTATTTTATTATTTTTTTTTTTTTGGTTCTTCTTTTTTCCACTTTATTCAAAATGATGTGTAATACAATACTAACTAATTATACAATTATATATATATTTATAGATTGTTTTTAGGGTTCTTGTACACAGACATGAAGAAGTCTAGAAGGACGAAAGTGATCTTAGTTAACAATAGGTTATGAAAATAGAAACTAATTTTTACATGCAAAATATATATGTATATATTTATATATATTATTTGATTGCCAAATGGACTAAGGTTGATATATTTCCAGCCATGTAGTATATTATCTTGGATAAAATCACAGACTTAATAATCTACTTAATAATCTGGTTAAATAAGAGGTACCACATCATTATAAATTTTATTTAAAGTACATAAGGGTTATATTATTATGACAGCTACTAAGTAGGGCAGGACCAGCTCGAATGTCACACTGATGGGGAAGGGATGGGAATTTAACATGTATACCAATGGCACTTTGTGTTACAGCACAATAAAACACTCCCATGCCTGATAAAATGTATATAGATATATATATATATATATATATATATATATATATATATGTATATATATATATATATATATATATATTTAGAAAGCTTGTGAGGAAATTATTACTCTATTTTTGTTTTACTTGGATCGCTTGTCTGTGTACTTAATAAAGGATTTTCAACTGGAAACAGACTGCCTGCCTTCCTTGGATTAGTTTCGAATACTTAGTAATACTGTACAATTATATATTTTCTATTATTATTTTTTGGTTTGTTTTGTTTTGACTTAAGACGAGTTTAAGTTCGCTACTTCTACTACTATTGTCTGATCTGATTAATATACAGTGATTAACTAGAAATATATGGACTGAAAATCTTCCACACAGGGAAGTTTCTTACACTGTTTTATTATGTTATATTCTGGTGGCAGAACCTCATTGTCTTTAGTTGTGGGCTTTCGCCAGGTTTCATTGAGACAGAGTATATCTGGGGAATGGACATCTAAGAGGGTATGTAGGTTGTGGACTTTGTTGTTTATACTAATATTAAATTTAAAGGTTAGTCTTACATTTTTATATCCCTGTGTTGATAGGTTACATTTGCAGTGCTAATAATGTCTGAAGTTATATCTTAAGTTAACCTTGAGCATCTTACCACAGAACATAAGGCAAACCCACCAGGGGGACAAAAAGGGATGATTCTGGAAGAAGAACCATCTTAGATGGTATCAGTACTTCAGCTTTCACTGTAAATAAAGATACACATTGAGATGGTGTACCTGTACACATGAGATGGAGAAATTTCATCAATGAAGATCTGGCTAGGACAGCTGCAGGTAATGTGGAGGGTTTTAAGAGCAGAAGTGGAATTATGTGCAAGCAGTAGGCCCACATCACCTCATGTCCACATCGGAGCAATAGCTATTACCCACTATATATATTGTTCTTCTGTTTTTAAACATTGCAAGGCCAGTACAGAATCGTACATGCTTGTAGGAATTAGAAAAGGTGTTCTACTCTATCTTTCACAATTTAAACAGAATATGCTGTTTTTTCCCACTGGTCATGTTTATTTCTGAATGGTAAACATGACTTTCATTCTTACTGTAGCCTGTCCCAGGAGTTATGCCAGGATCACCTTTACATTTATTGTTATATTCGTTAATGCTTTGGAAATAATATAGCATGAAGTATTTTCAAGTTCTCTGTGCCCTTACAGATTAATTAATATACATATAGTGTTCTTTTTTAAGATTTTTTTTTTTGCAGTTTGACAAACGTATACATTTGCTTGCTACACAGAAAAATAAAATGGAATGTTTACAGTCATAAAATTCTGTTTCCAGACATCTTATTAGTCTGAAAAAAATGGAATACACTGGCCTTAGGTGACTACTGTTTGTTCATTCATTCATTCTTCATTACTCAGTTTAGAATCATGGCAGAGCCAGAGCCTATCCACTCAATTAATGGGCACAAAGCAGAAAAATTAACCTTTGAAATGATACCAGCCTATTATAAGACACATGCACTCACTTCTTCACAGTTTAGAGGACTGCAAATTCATCTACAACATGCATTCAGGATGTGACTGGAACCTAAACCATGCAGCAAACTCTAACGGGCACACACAGCAAGGGCATGCAGACTTCATACCCTTTAAAGCAAATCTCAATGAGTACACAAATAAGATAACCCTAAAATAATATCTGGCATCAATGTTAATTATCCCTTATCCAACAGGGACTAGTCTATCCTTATCATTTCAAATATGATGGGCTAACCTTCCTGATGGCTGTAAAGCCCTAACTATAGCATAAACGCATGAACCCCAACTGGGAATGGAACTGGCAAACTAAAGTCTGTGAGGCAGCAACTCTAAGTGCTCTGCCACTGTGCTACTGTTATACTCTGACAATGAAAGAAAGGAGGACAAGAAGGACAAAATCTGTAATCGTTGGAGTTGATAAGGCTTGTGGCCAGCATATAGTGATTTTGGTTTAGTTTCTAATGTAGTAAAAGAAAGAGCAGGTTGAGAGATTGCTGAGTATTGAAAAAGCTTATGTCACTGGAGAATTATAAGGCTTGTGGTCAACAGCATGCTATTTATTGGATGGCACAGTGGTGCAGCGGGGGTCTACTTTAGGACCTTGAAAGTTTAATAGTTCGAATGCATATGGATCAAACCATATGCATCGAACTATTAAACAATCGAAGTCCAAATAAAAAAATGCACAAAAAAAAAAAATTTAAACTAGTGTAGGCACCCCCCACACCCCCCTTCCCGTTACGTAAATATACCATCTCCGAGATCACACTACATTGAAGTAAACGGAAATCTCCACCTATGGAGATTTCCATTTACATTTTTGATGTTTTGTGCTTTTGGTGTACTCGTGTCGAGAATATCGTATTCAACATTCTCGGACTTCGAGCACATAAAGTAGACCCTTGCAGCGGTAGTGTTGTCACCTCACAGCAAGAGGTTCCCTGGTTTGATTCTCATTGGGAGTTCCTTCTGTGTGGAGTCTGCATTTCCTCCCTGCATTCGTATGGGTTTCCTCCAGGTGCAGCAGTTTCCTCACACATTACAAAGACATGCATCTGGAGTGTTTCTCCTGGGGCCTCCACTGAAAATTGGCCTTGTTCCAAGTCAGACTTCCCTGGTAAACAAATGTTAAATAAGTAAAAATAAATAAATAAATAATACTGACTTCTACAGCATTAGAACCCATATGGTATCGGTTCGAATCTGGGAATATATATATATATATATATATATATATATATATATATATATATATACGCAAAACAATATGAACAGATAAGAGTGATCTGCCCATCAAGCAGCTATATGGCTAAATCACACATGTGAACAGTAACAGTGATACATCCTTTTGGGTTAGGGCTTGATGTAATGGTTGAGGTGCTTTTTTCCTGACAGGCAGCAGGTACAGGGTTTGATATTCACCTTGGTCATTATCTGGTTATTGGCTAGGTGTATACTAATTTCCAGACTGATTGTCTAGTGTTTATTTATGAAAGGAGGACAATAGCCATTATTTAAAGGTTGAGGGTATTGCTATATGATTAAGGTATTTACCTCACAGGCACATGGTATAGGGTTTGATTCTCACATGTGAAAGAAAACTTGGCTAGGCTTAAAATGGCTCCCAGGGGCAGCTATGCTAGTACTTATCTATGAACCTATGAAGAGAAAAAAAACATGTCACATCTGGCAACAACAGGAATAAATAATCTGATCCAGCCCTTATAGATCTGCTACACATTCACAAAACAAACAGCGCTAGAATTACCTTATCTAATGACCTAAACCTCATCTGTGACATAAACAATACATATGGAGGAACAGTTATGTATTTCAGAGATTATCCTTTCTCTGGAACAGACTCCCCATTCATGTGAAGCACAGCTCTTTCCTAAGGCTATTTAAGTGCAATTTGGACAAATGGATGGGAAATTGCAAATTCCCTACTGGCTTATTGTCCATGTTCCTTATGGACAGGAGCAGCTTGTAGATGTCCTAAGGTGCATTATATACCAAAGGTGTTCTAGTCCATGGGTATTGATATCCCATGAGGATGATTGGGGTATAAATGGCTAGACATAAAACAGCTCTAGGGCCATTAGCCTAGTCACCTCTTATGATCTTATGATCCAGAGAGGGGTTTTGGTTGAGTTTCTGATGTGATATGAGAAGCAGCAGATGTTTATCAAAACTCTGTTGACCTGTTAAAAGAGGATAATCATTGACTGAAAACTAGTGACTGTGGATCATGTTTTCACAGAGACTACCATACAGTAACAGGTGCAGTTTTCAGTTGCCATAAAAGAGTAACAGTGGTGTAAATTAATATGTAAGTTATCATTGTTAGCAGTCCTGGAAGGCTTTATTTTAAGCGGGGTACAACTCTTTACCATAGGTCAATCAGTGATAGAGAGACTACAAGGGTTGCCACAATGGTTATATAATGTGATCTAGGAATCTGTAACAACTGAAATGCATTAATGTAGTGACTGACTTAATACTGATGTTCTAGGAGAAGATTGAGAACAACCGCCTGAATAAAGGCAAGATGAAACTGCTGTCTAATGTACATTGGGGCATATATGTTGGGAAATATGGAAAGAGACCAGAAATGTCAACTGGCTATTTCACTGGACTTTGAACTTAGGGGAAATTAATGTAATGAAAGCTTTGTGTAGCAGTGGGAGGGTGAATAATGTTGACTATGCACGTTGATGTATTTCATTTTAGAAAGATGCTAACCAATAAATAAGTTTGGAGCTCATGGTGAGAAGAATCTTCAAAGGTATAAAATGGCTACCAAGTAGTGATGCATTTCCACTGCATCACTTTACTAAGCCTGCACTTGTTAAATGAAATTTAGGACTCATTAAAAGTTTTCTAGGGACAAAAGTGGTGCATTTGGACTGTGTGATTGTTCCGAGCCCGTGTACAAATTTATAATTGTATTGCTTAAGCAACTTGTGAGACTCCATTAAGATTTTACCTTTTTATTTTATGGACATCTGAAGTTGATGTTCTCCAAGGAAGTAAATGTGTATATTATCGTTTAATGTTTCATGCTATTTCAAATGTTACTATCTTATCTGAGCATCTATAGTGATAATGTTATAAAAATATGCAGTAGTGATATGTCACAATAGCAATTTCTTAAAAATGAGTAACTGGCAATGTAAAAGCAAGAACAAAGTGGATGAATTCATTAAATTGTTAATGCTAAGTCCTGTTATCTGGGCTAAGTTTATATCTTCTATGCAAAACAATATTACAAATGCATTCAAGAAGCATCAGAGTGTAAATGAGATAAAAACAGTGGTAGCGGTAATATGTAATTTATATTGCCTTATTATAAATTCTTGCTCGACCAATAATCAGTAATACTTCAGATGAATTCAAAAGTTGATTATTATTAGTTGGCAAGCACCAACTATTCAGGAGCCCAATGCTTACTTTATAAGATACTCTTATAAATGACTTACTGCATTGTTTTCAATGTAATATGAAATCTGAGGTATTTTAGGTGAGTTTTACAGTGAAGTCTTACTGGCGAATGAAGGCTTGTGAGCTGGAAGCCTGTTAGGGTTAAGTGGCATTAATGCTTATGAGAATTATATTATATGTTACATTTTTCTCATTGGTTATTTGACTCAGTGAGTCTGCAGCCTTAGTTGGCAATTACATTTGCTAGGATAGTGTGTGTGTGTGTGTGGGGGGGGGGGGATCTTTTTTATACCAAGGCATGCATGCTTTCCTTTGTTATTTCATACCTACATATGTGGTTTTGATGTTAGAAGCTGTTAATGAACTACAAGGTCACTAGCTTACATGGTTTACAACTTCTGCTCACCTCAGTTTGCTTCGATAATGTATGCCTCAATCATTATGTAAGAAATCTATAAAAAGTTATGTAATGGATCATGCATATTGGTCAAGAGCTAAGTAAATGTTTAATTTTGTTTCCATTATGCCAAGCAATATGCAGACGGTGAAGTTTCAGGTTTCAAGATTATGTTCTTAAGGATATGACATTAGGAATTTTGGAGGTAAATAAGCTAGCTAGTCATGGGAGTAGATGGAGTACCTAATTTCGAATTAAGTCTTATAGCCCAGTATAAAGTGGGGAACAGAGTTAAAGAAACCAATTACTAATGTACCACTGTTACAGGAAGTGGGGTCAGAACCATGCTGATGTAAAACTAAGGGTAAATGTTAATGGATCTGCATACCTCTCTGCCCTAGGAGTTAGGGAGGTGGTTTTATGTGTTCAGGATATGGTGTTCAATCCCTTATGACAGAGAAATAGGGATTGATTTTGTCTCTAGTATACTACTGTGATGCTATATACACCCTCCACAAACCATTTGAGAACCATTGCCTATCAAATCTTATTAAGGGAGCTTGGCTAGGCTTAAAATAGTCCTTTGGGTCATTGGTCTAGTATTCTACTATGATATTATGATGAGTCTTTTTATTTTTAAGCATAAATAAGTGAAAATGTCATGTATTACTGTGTCTCTGTACAATGGTACTCTAGTGTTTGTCAGCACTGCAATCTTCCTATTATCCATAACACACCACCAGAGAAATCTATAGTGCTTAACCAAACAACATCATGTAAATCTTGGTTTCCTTTGAAGCCTCATGTTATATGTACCAAAATATTAAATCATCCAAATGAATTTAACAGCAGATCAATTTCTGCATTCCATGGTAAATAAACATTCCATGCTGTGAAATGTGTTACCAGCAAGGGGACTAATGTACTTTTTACATAAATTATCCAAAGAAACCACATCTCCTAGAGGAAACACTTCTTGCCACACATTTGCTCCCACATTATTTAATTTATAAGCTGTATAAGACACTCCAAGTTGCTATCTGTTTGGGGGCAGTACTCACATTTTGCTTACAATGTTTTCTATATGGCCCTCTCAACAAAGATGGACAAGAAACTTCAGCAGTCTGCAACCCGTGATATCTCACTGTGTATTTATGCCGGATTGTTTTTGTTTTTCTGTACCTCTCCAGTATAGCTTTTAGATAACTTAGAAGTGCTAAGTTGGTGTCACATGTTACACAAACTATATAAATATGCCTATTATTTATTATATAGCCAGTAACTTTAAGTTTGTGCCATTGAGAGGTTAAAGTGTTTCATTATGCAGATATTTGGCACATGAACTGTTTTATCAATGTTATTCACTAAAGCATGTTATTTATCTTAAAAAAAAAACAATTATCATGCTCTGGTACCTGCTTTATTCTCTAAAGGGCAAACCTTGTCCTTTATTATTTACTTCTTTTATTTCTTCCTGTAGGTATTCACTGACCCCAGCAACCTCCAGCGACATATCCGCTCCCAACACGTCGGTGCACGGGCTCACGCTTGCCCTGACTGCGGCAAAACCTTCGCCACCTCATCAGGCCTCAAACAACACAAGCACATTCACAGCACTGTCAAACCCTTCATATGTAAGTTGTCATGGCCGTCACAGGCCAGATTTCAGCTATAATTGCACATATCCTGAGGGGGCCTGCAGTGCTGGTTGTCTGCCCCTGGAAGCCACTGTCTGTAATTTAATAGGTCAGAGTACAAGATGAAATACCGGAGCAATTTTTTACAGAGTCCCTGTTTTTTCACTAAACATTCATGGCAGTTTTCGACTTTTTTGACAACTTAAAAGCTGGGTATCAGAGCAGTTCTTGGTGATGTTATTTTTTCATATCTTTCTTTTTTTCAGTTT